>NC_137231.1:4555062-4805062 GCF_949987685.1 Ammodytes marinus
AACAAGAACTGTATGTACAGGGAGTGTCTGCACTGCAAGGACATGTGTGTCCCGATCGCCAGTACATATAACAGTACAGCAAAAGTCTGTTATACTCAGTGGGTAACAGCAGAAAAGGAGATGGATAAAAATAAAGAAGGAGAAGAGAGGTCAATTGTAAAGGTCACCGTCAATAAATCTGTGGAGGGCACACAGGAGACGCTAACTAATGCCTCATTTCCACCAAGTAGAGCGGGTCGGATCAGAGCGGGACAGCTCACTTTTAAGAATCTCGGTGTTGTTTCCACCGCGGACCCTACCTTTACTGGTAGGGCGGGGTTTATGACCCTACCCTTACTGGTGGGGCGGGGTTTAGGCTGGACTGCGATAGCCGCCGCCAGAATGTGGGTTAAACTATCGGGCTGTGGAACAACTGAGGTCAAGCCAGCGGTCTCTCGTTTTTGCTTGGTCAAACCAGCCGTTTCTTTATTTATTCCCCCCGTGTTGTTGTGAGCGTGTATTTACTAGCCTACTATCTATGGCGAAAACACACAGAGACGGCTCGGTGCAAGTTGCAACTGATAGAGACAGTGAGAGAACAGCGCTGGCTGCGGCAGCTACGTGACATCGTAGCAGTGGGACACAGTGTAGCCAACTGATTAATTTAATGACGAGGAAAAACACCACACAATAAACAGTGCCGCGCTCACAAGCCAGCGATCTCTCGTTTTTGCTTGGTCAAACCAGCCGTTTCTTTATTTATTCCCCCCGTGTTGTTGTGAGCGTGTATTTACTAGCCTACTATCTATGGCGAAAACACACAGAGACGGCTCGGTGCAAGTTGCAACTGACAGTGAGAGAACAGCGCTGGCTGCGGCAGCTACGTGACTAGTGGGACACAGCTGTAACCAACTGATTCATTTATTGACGAGGAAAAACACCACACAATAAACATTGCTGTGCTCACATTTTCGCCAATACACAAGACTCTCTTCACTCTTGCCGAGATGACTACACATGGCGGAAATGATTATTTCGACCAATCAAATGACGGCTCCGCCGTTTCGGCCCGCTTTCAGGCGGCTAGTACCCCTACGGAGGAGTACTGAGATCGGGAGCGGTTAGGTGCGCTTAAACCGTACCCTACCCAACATTTGGCAAATGAAAAGCCAAACTACCCGGACCGAACCGCTCCGATCCGACCCGCTCTACTCGGTGGAAATGAGGCATTAGCTGTTCCAGACATACTTACAGCGGTTTAAGCAACACCACTTCAATATAAAGCAGCAGTATGCCTTCTGTCGTGAGCTGAAACAGAGTATGTCAGGGGAAGAGGCTCTGATACATATTGACTTCTCAGAAAATTACAGCTGCAAATATGGTTCCCAGATTCAAGCTGTCCACTTTGGGGCTTCACATCAGCAGGCCACTTTACATACAGGGGTCTTGTATGTTGGTGGAAAACCAAACCCTTTGTGCTTCAGCACCATATCAACTTCCAGACAAAAAGGCCCTCCAGCAATATGGCAACACCTTAATCCTGTGCTGGATCACCTTCAGGCTACTCATCCAAAAGTGTCTGTGCTGCACTTTTTTAGTGACGGACCTTGCACGCAATACAAGCTAAGAGGCAACTTCTTTCTGTTCAGTACAGAACTGGACAGAAGGGGATTCAAGGCTGGACCTGGAATTTCTTTGAGGCTAGTCATGGCAAAGGGGCACCGGATGGCGTTGGAGGAGCCCTTAAAAGAACAGCTGACATGATGGTGGCAAAGGGCCGTGATATACCTGATGCACACGAGCTGTTCAAGGCCTTGAAGGAGACAGACACAACAGTGAAACTGTTCTTTGTGAAAAGTGAGGATGTCAACAATGCAATGGAGAAAATGCCAAAGCATATACCAGCAGTGCCAGGAACAATGAAAATCCACCAGGCGATTACTCTGGCTCCAGGAGAACTGATACATCGTGATGTCAGCTGCATGTGCACAACACGGAAACAGTTTAACTGCAATTGCTTCAACACAAAGCATTTCAAGTTTGCTCAAACGTTTGCAAATGTGTATTTAGATCTGTGTGCGTATTTAGATTTGTGTGTCTGTAATCAGATTCGTGTGTAAATGGTTTTGTGCGTGTGTGCATAGATTTGTGTGTCTGAAAATGGTTTTGTGCATGTGCGCACAGATTTGTGTGTCTGCAAATGGTTTTGTGCGTGTGTGCACAGATTTGTGTGTCTGCAAATGGTTTTGTGCATGCACACAAAGATTTGTGTGTGTACACGGTTCTGTGTGTAGACACATCTGTAAATTATATTAATTGTGGTTCTAAAAGCTCAAATAGACTAAGGGCCGGTTTCGCAGACATGGATTAAGCCTAGTTCTGGACTAAATTGTACTTTCAATGGACAATCTCCATTCAAAATTCCATTTAGTCCAGGACTAGGCTTAATCCATGTCTGTGAAACTGGCCCAATGTCTTTTTACAAATCTCTTTTTACAAAGCCATGGAAGAACTGTAGCAAAAGTCACGTGGTGTAGCAAAAGTCACGTGTGAAAAGACAGACACGTTGATTGGTCAATGTGTTACAGTGGCAGGACTCTTATTTTGAAAATCCCTAAACCGGATGTAAACAGCTTTGGCTATGAACTAGTCTGGCATGACCACTTCCGCCAGCGTCTATTCGCTTGCGTCGAAAAGCTACGCAGCCCCCGGTTGCTGGCTTTCCCCTATTGTGATCCCCCTCAAATTCGGAAACAATTCGCTCAGTCAACCCGTGTGCTTATGTGCAGCGCTCTCTCTCACACACACACACACACACACACACACACACAGGGTGTGAGAAGTCACATTACTGTAGACAGATATAAAGTGTGGCGATACTTCGGGATAATAATATTGGCGGCGGCGGTCCGGGATGCATCCTAGCTTAGCCTAGCTGTCCAACTTCATTGTACAACTACCCCCGGGCAGAAATACCCTCATAAACTCTGGAAAATGAAGCGTGGGGGTTTGAATTGAGCACCGGACCTTATAACCAGCTAGATTAAGATCCGCCGTTCCCTTTCTTTGGTGAATTAGGGACTATGCAGCGGTGTTTTAGCGACGGGGAAAGATTCCAACGGCTTCCACTATCACCTAGCAACTCTTACGGCTACTTGCTGCAGTTGGTGTAGCGCTCACAACGTCAAAACCCTGTTCTGCCTGTAAACAGACGGACTACGGCTCTGACTACAGCGATAGGAGGTGGTGACATAAGTTCTCGAATGCTAAAAATTCTACTCGACCGCCGTAGCCGTCCTCTCAACCGCCGATGATAATGTTACCAGAGATAACACTACGTGGGTGGCTAGTTAACTCCGGTTAAGTTATCCCGTGAGCTCCTCGGGGGCTAAAGTGTATGGTGTCTTGACATGCTGGTTAGAAAGCAACACACTATGTATATTCCTTTTGTCTTTAATAGTTTTTGTGTGGCGTTTGCGGGTTTAGCCATTTCTCTGACAGTCTCTGGACGTAAAGACGTTCCATCAAAATAAGTCCCCCCCCGGCACTATTTTGCAGGACACCGCTGCTGCTTCCCGGGGTTAGCCCCGCCCTAGATGATTGTGATTGGTTTAAACAAATACAAACAGGCTAGCCCAGTTTCCCCGGTTTCCCCACCCGAATAGACGGCTCTAAACAGAGTGCTTCCAGACCCTACTACTTGCTGTAGTTTGGTCTGGCTTTGCGAGACTAGCTATGAACCCATGTGGGCTATGCATGGAGGTGTCGTGGAGACAGAAGGCGAAGAGTGCTAACGGACACTGCAGTTGACAAAGCACTTCAACTTCAAGTAGTTTAAAAGTAAGTATTGATTAACAATTTTCCTTTTTTTTCTTTTCAAGAATCATTCGTTCCTATGTAAATCTCAGTGATATCGGATACGTTTGCAAAAAGGAATCCCCTCGTGAATGCGTGCCGTGGAAGGACCATTAGCTTGATGTGAAACATCGTCACAATAATTATTTTAATAACGCGAGTGAGAGTTTCAACACCGGCAATCGCTTCATCTTCGTCAGTTTTGTCCATCCAGTTGTAAGCCTTGGGTAGCTTCTCTTTTAAATATGTGAACAACAAGACCGCACAACGAGCTCCGACACCAACACACACACACACACACACACACACACACACACACACACACAATTACTTTTATTGTTCGCAACCGCAAGCCTAAAAATACTAAGGTCTTAGGCAAGGCACCGACACTGTGTGAGCGCGCAGGCAAGCACACAGCATAGCCTACCGACACACAATCATCACCAGACTTAAACTGCACAAAAATAAATATGTTCAGTTTATCCCAACGCTGGAGTTGGTTTTACCTTTTGGATTACTACCCGCTAATTTTCGAAATCACGCCTTGAATATGGCAATTCTGTAAAACTAGCAACAATGTAATTTCTCAGTGTATTAGGTCCATGCTCATTTCACACTCCGCGCTCACTGGAGAGAAAAAAAAACTCAGGAAGCCGTAGGGTGATTTTTTCACCCCTTGCCCACTTGCTGAATCTGATCGACCTATCACTTACTAAATTAACATGAGCTTGGGATTTTATGAAGTCCTGCCACCTGGCTGTTGTAACCAATGGGTGAGCGAGCTATACATTGATAAAAATGTCTTCCTGGAGACAACAATCAATTAATCTGATTGGGTAACCCTATTTTCAATGTTTTAGGTCTCTTAACAAATATTAAATATTCCAAATATAGCTGTCACATTGGTATCTTTACTCTTCTATTTGTAGATCTCTGGAACCACTGGGCAAATTGCAATGGAGTCCCAGGTACACCCATTTATGGCTTATTTTATCTGATTATGATCCAGTTAATCATAATTTATCCATACCTTTGTCCACAAACCTATGTGGATTTTCCATTGTGTTTAATTTTTAATTTTATTTTTAATAGAAATTAGTGCCTCTGAATTTCTTTTCTTTTCAAATATTTAAAAACTCTGTTTAAGTAGGGTAGGGCTCCTGATTGGAATATCGAGAGTGTGGCCAGAAACCTGATGGGCTTAATTGAGGAACACATAAATCGCAACCCCACTGAGAGCGCGTCCAGGGCTGGTGTAACCAGGGTGAAACAGCGTTTTTTTAGTTGTGTTGAAATGTCACCAATGCTGATTTAAATGTACCAGTATGTGTTTAGGTACATTTGGTAACCTGTTCCTGTTCTTTTGTTGATGTGTTTTTGTACCTGTACTGTAGCTTTAAGAGAAGTCCGTGTTTTGTGACGTGTGTGCGGCGCCAAAGCTCAGAATGCTTTTTACTGTCTGAGCGGAGGTATGTTTGTTGTGTTTCTCGTCATATTTTAGCATATTGGTCGTTTTGTGTACAATGAAAATGTTTAACTTGCAGCTTTATGTGTTAGAGATTAAGTCTGTAAACATGCTACAGCGCTGTTTTAGCAGCTAGCACTTAGTAAATGCACTTTTTGAGAGTTTTTGTTGTGTACATGTGCGTCCGGGTATTATAGTGTTTCCCCGTGTGTTTGTTTGTTTGCTAGGAGGGAATGTGGTCCCGGCTACGACAGTTATATGTGACACGTTTTTCTGTTTGGCTCATGCAGGTATGAATGTTTTATCTGTTTATGTTATTATCAATGCTGGTTATATTTACATTTGTGAAGTGAATCTAGTATGTTATTTTATTTATCGTGAGAATGCTTTTTACTGTCTGAGCGGAGGAGGGAATGTGGTCCCGGCTACGACAGTTATATGTGACACGTTTTTCTGTTTGGCTCATGCAGATCCGAATAAATGTCAACAGCCAGACTCCATTGTGGTCAAGTCTCCCGTCTCCCATCCTTCCATCCATTCACACCCCCCCCCCCCCCCAGAACACAACGCAGACATTATACCGTTAACGGATGTGCACTTATATATATATTATGATAAGAACTGTTGCACACCCGTTACACTGGCACGTTGGGAGCGGGAGTGTCAGGAGCGGGCACATACAGGGCTGGCACGTTGGGAGCGGGAGTGTCAGGAGCGGGCACATACAGGGCTGGCACGTTGGGAGCGGGAGTGTCAGGAGCGGGCACATCCAGGGCTGGTACGTTGGGAGCGGCAGTGTCAGGAGTGGGCACATCCAGGCCTGGTACGTTGGGAGCGGGAGTGTCAGGAGCGGGCACATACAGGGCTGGTACGTTGGGAGCGGGAGTGTCAGGAGCGGGCTCGACTTGGAGTGGCTATCAGTCACCACAAGTTCCTCCCAATTGCCTGCAAACGATGGTTTCCTCAGAAATGCAGAGGTATGCAGTTTTATTGAAACACAGACACCACACACACTTGAACAAACACAAAAAAATGTAATATAATACACTACATTTTGATGTTGCAGCCTGTAGAGTTGTAGCAATTACTATAAAATGATATGTAGATCATTAATAATGGCTTAATTGTTTCTCACAGATCTTTCCCAGGGATATTCAGAGGAAAAAGGAGATTTAAAAGTGTAGGAAAGACTTCCGGTTGGCAAATGTGGTGAGCGGACGCACGAGAGAAGGCTCCCAGTCTACTTTTTGTTATATTCGTTTTTATCAAGCTTTCTTCCCAGTGCTTTTGACATTAGTGAGTTTCATTAAGTGTTTTAACTTAAAATGAGCAATTCGAAGTTCGCTAAATCAGGTTGCAGTGCACAAACCCCAGCTACAAGCGCTGCTACTAGCGCCGCAAGTAAGCTAGCAACGTTCTCAGCTAATAGCCCTCCGACAGCGACGAAAACTTCAGGACCGGGAGCAACCATGGATACCGCTGTCATTTCTAAGGATCAACTGGCTGCAGAATTTGCGAAGCAGAGAACCACACTAAGGGATGATGTTTCTCTCCTGATTCAAGAATCTACAAAGCCACTACAAGCCTCGCTGGACTCACTCCAAACAACAGTGAACACATTCCAACAGCGCCTCACCTCAGTGGAGTCTGTGTCCGGTGATAACTTTGAACGTGTTTGCGCTGCGGAGTCTAGCATTAAGACGCTCCAAGCCCAAAACCAATCTCTCTTGACTCGGCTCGATGACCTAGAAAACCGATCGCGGAGAGCCAATCTCCGTATACTACACATACCAGAAGGCAGCGAAGACGGCAAAGACCCGGTTAAATTCATGTCTGAGCTGCTGATGCAGGTGATGGGCCCCGACGTCTTCACTGCGCCGCCCGAACTGGAGAGAGCCCACCGGTCCCCGACCTTCAGATCTGGACAAGGAAAGCCTCCGCGCACGTTCCTGGTTTGTTTCTCCCGATTCCAACAGAAGGAAGCCGCGCTGCGCTGGGCAAGGAATCACGAACTGCGGTACGGAGGAACTGTCATAAGGATGTTTCAAGATCACAGCGCAGCTCTTGCTAAAAAGCGAGCTGCATTTAACGGGATAAAACAAGCCCTTTACCAAAAGAACGTCCGGTTCCACCTGATCTACCCTGCCAGGCTGCGCGTGACACACGGGGACGACGTGCTCACCTTCGACTCACCTGATGAAGCCCAGAGGTTCTACGATCAGAGGATTAAA
Organism: Ammodytes marinus; assembly: GCF_949987685.1. Lineage (NCBI taxonomy): Eukaryota > Metazoa > Chordata > Actinopteri > Uranoscopiformes > Ammodytidae > Ammodytes > Ammodytes marinus. The sequence goes on from NC_137231.1 coordinate 4,562,593, forward strand.
GAGTAAAAATTCAGCAGCGTTTACCTTCACTATATGGACTGGAGACGGACAGTAAATATTGCACACTCTACTGTGTACGTTGCCTTTGCAATTAGTCTGTCATACGCCCTGGATTTTAAGGTACTGTGCTTTCATCCACGCTACGTTTTGGGATAACATGTTTAGAAGGGATAAAAAAAAAGGGGGGGGGAAAAGTGGCCCGGATCTTGTGTTACTCTGTGTGCTACTGCTTTCATTCATGTCATGTTTGGGCTAATTAGGGGGAACAAAAGAGAAGGGGGGGACACATAGCTTTTCCATTACATGGATGTACCATATATATATTTATATTTATATATATATATATATATATATATTTTTACACCTAAGTATTACTTTATAATATTTTTGTCCCCTCAGCCCTGCTTTTGCCTTCATGGCCTTTGTGTAAAGCTTGTTTATATATTATTACTGGGAGCCTTCTTAGCTAGAAGCAAGAAGATGATGTTCTACCAGAAGTTTTTGGAAATAGTGTTATGCCTGCAGCTTGCCTCAGGGAGAGGAACAAGTATAGGCTTAGTGTTAGTTATGTCTGTGTCTATGTCTGGGGTATGGGACAGGGTTATGGGATGGTACACCACTAGAATCTATTTTTTATTTTTTATATTTTCTTTCTTAATGAGGTTATCCATGGAGCTGTACACATTTTTGTTGTGACCATTTATTTGCTTTACAGTTATTATAACAATTTTATCCTTTTTCTGATTTAAACATGGAACAAAGAACTAATGTAAGAAAGGCTGATGTAAGATTTATTAGCTGGAACGTAAAAGGCTTAAATGGGCCTGTAAAAAGAGCTAGAACATTCAATCACCTTAAATATTTAAAATGTGAAATTGCATTTCTTCAAGAAACTCATTTGTTGTTGAAAGATCAAATTAGACTCAGGAAAGCTTGGGTGGGACATGTGTTCCACTCAAGTTTCGATTCCAAAACACGTGGGACCGCTATATTGATACATAAAAAAATCCAGTTCAGTGCTACCACTGTTATTTCTGACCCACAGGGGCGCTTTGTCATGGTCTCTGGGCTACTTTTCCACAAGCCTGTCGTTTTGGTTAATATATATGCCCCAAACTGGGATGATGATAAATTCATGGGTAAAGTTTTCTCGTTAATACCAGACATAAACTCACAACAATTAATTTTAGGGGGTGATCTGAATTGCACAATTAACCCAATATTGGACCGCTCTAATCCTAAATCTACAGATCCTTCAAAAATGGCCTAATCTTTATCTTTTCTTATGGATCAAATAGGAGGTGTTGACCCCTGGCGCTCTCTTTCTCCACTTGGTCAATCCTACTCCTTCTTTTCCCCGGTTCACCACTCATACAGCAGAATAGACTACTTTTTTATTGATAGAAACCTTCTTCCCTTTGTCACAAAAGCTGATTATTCAACCATAGTTGAATCTGATCACGCCCCTGTTTTATTAGATCTTGTGTTTCCTCCTAACAATTCGGAACGTCCTCCTTGGAAATTAGACAAAACCTTACTGGCTGATAGTTCATTCTGTGATTTGATAAACAAAGAAATTGACAACTTTATAGTTTCCAACAAAAAAGATGACATCTCCTCCTCATTGCTTTGGGAGACACTGAAGGTTGTGATCAGAGGTGAGATTATATCATATTCAGCAAGAATCAATAAAATGCGTAGACTTGAACAACACCAGCTTATTAAATCAATTATCACAGTAGACTCTCAGTACTCTTCGTCTCCATCCCCTGAACTCTATAAAAAAAAGCTTGACCTTCAAACTCAATACAACCTGTTGTCAACCGGTAAAACAGAAAAAATGTTGTTAAAATCACGTGGATATGCTTATGAGCATGGAGAAAAAGCTGGCCGCCTTCTAGCACACCAACTTAAGGCCCAATCTGTTTCTCAACAAATCTCACAAATAAGGAAACCAAATGGGGATCTAACTACTGACCCGGGAGAAATTAATGAAACATTTACCTCATTTTATTCTAACCTGTATACATCAGAGGCGACCAATGATAGAACTGATATGGAACATTTCTTTTGCAATCTTGAAGCTCCTTCCATAAAGGTAACGGATAAGACAAAGACCGAACTCCCATTACAACTGTCTGAAATTATTAACGCAATAATGGCAATGCAAAGTGGTAAGACACCTGGCCCCGACGGCTACCCAATAGAATTTTTTTAAACTTTTTCTAAGAAACTATCCCCAATTTTACTTGAAATGTTTATAGAGTCTATGTCCCGTGGGTCATTACCACAAACTCTCACTGAGGCATCGATTATTCTCCTGCTTAAGCCAGGTAAAGAGAATACAGAATGTGGCTCATATCGACCCATTTCCCTCCTAAACAGTGACGTGAAGATCCTAGCTAAAGCGCTTGCCCTACGCCTAGAAACCACAATGACTGATGTGATCTCTGCTGACCAAACCGGTTTCATTCTGGGTCGACACTCATTTAGAAATATCCGACGGCTTTTGAATATTATTCACTCCCCTGCGTCCAGTGAGGTACCTGAGGTGGTCATCTCACTGGACGCAGAGAAAGCTTTTGACAGGGTTGAGTGGGAATATTTATTCACGTGTTTAAAGAAATTTGGGTATGGTCCAAATTTTATTTCATGGATTAAACTTCTTTACAGCTCACCCAAGGCCTCGGTGGTTACAAACGGCAGGCAATCACAATACTTCACTCTGTCGAGAGCGACCCGTCAGGGATGTCCAATTAGTCCACTGTTATTTGCCTTGGCCATAGAGCCCTTATCCATCGCACTCAAATCATTGCCATCTATAAGTGGAATTTTCAGAGGAGGAGATGAGCATAGACTAAGCTTATATGCCGATGATTTATTATTATTTGTTTCGGACCCTATTCTTAGTGTACCTCATATCATCCATGCTCTGTTAAGATTTGGTACATTTTCCGGGTATAAACTGAACTTTAGTAAAAGTGAATGCTACCCTGTTAACAACTTGGCTCTTCAAATCCAGGATAATGTTTTACCGTTTAAAATGTCTAGAAACGGTTTTAAATATTTGGGCATTAACATCACAAGAGATATGAAAAACCTCTACCAGGAAAATTTTGCTCCTCTACTTGATAAAGTCAAACTAGATCTAAAGAAATGGAGAACACTCCACTTATCCTTAGCAGGTAAAGTGAATTGCATCAAGATGAGTGTGCTCCCAAAATTCCTCTACCTGTTTCAATGTATCCCACTTTACCTTCCTAGGTCTTTCTTTAAATGTATTGATAGCGCTTTTATTTCTTTTATTTGGAATGGCAAGAACCCTAGGGTACGTTTAGAGCTTCTACAGAGGCCTAAATTACAGGGAGGCCTAGCTCTTCCTAATCTTTTCTACTACTACTGGGCTGCAAATGTTCAAAAAATAATGTTTTGGCTTCATACTCCGGATACAGACTGGTGCCAGTATGAAGCTACATCATGCATCTCAACGTCTCTCACGGCTCTGGTCACTTCCAGTCTTCCCGTTTCTACTACCCAGTTCACAAACAACCCAATTGTCATCAATACTTTGAAGATCTGGTTTCAAATGAGACGGTTCTTTGGTTTCAAACAAATTCTTAGCTTAAGCCCTATATGCAACAACCATCTTTTCCCCCCAGCTAAATTAGATGCTACATTCTCTTTTTGGCGGAGACAAGGCATTTCTAAATTTAAAGATATGTACATAAATTGTGTATTTGCCAGCTTTAATGACTTATCACAAAAATTTGGCCTTCCTCGATCTAGCCTGTTTCGATATTTTCAAGTACGCCACTTCCTTATGAGCCATGACCCCAACTTTCCAAATGTACCTTCAGTGTCAGGCTTAGATGATCTGCTAGAATCCCCATTCAATTCGAAAAGGCTAATTTCTAGAATACATGATTGTATAGCTTCTCTTAAAAGCATAACCATCGCGAAGATAAGGGCGGACTGGGCGGATGAATTGGGGGAAGACATGGAAGATGACATGTGGAACTGTGCTTTACTAAGAGTGAATGACAGCACTTCTTGTGCAAAATTAAGTATAATACAATTTAAAGTTTTACACCGGACTCACTTTTCCAAAGCAAGATTAGCTAAAATATATCCTGATTCTGATGCTAGTTGTAACAGATGTCATCACACCCCTGCCAATTTAACCCATATGTTCTGGTCATGCCATGCTCTGGTCACTTACTGGTCTATGATCTTTAAAACATTATCTGAGGCGCTCAATACTGATTTCCAACCAAATGCAGCAGCAGCTATATTTGGTATCACAGATCGTAGACATTCTATAGTAAGAAAAAGTTATAAAAACATATTGGCCTTTGTGACTCTGCTTGCACGCAGAAGAATATTATTACATTGGAAATCAAAAAACCCTCCCAAAGCGTCTTTGTGGATGTGTGACCTGATGCACTTTATACAATTAGAGAAAATTAAATACTCGCTTAGGGGGTCAAGGGACAAATTCTACTCCACCTGGGATCCTGTTTTGAAATACATAGGGAAACTCAAAACTATACCTGATACCCCATAGCAATATTTCTTGCATCAGGGCCCTATATCATGTAGCGTACAGTAGTTTTTTTTTTTTTTTTTTTTTTGCTTAATTACCGATTTGGTCACTTCTGGGCCAATCCAATTATAAAACTGTTTTTCGGATAGAGTACCGTATGTATGCATGATGCATTGTCTGTGTAATTACGATGTGGATTGATGCTGGCATGTCAGCCTATAATGTAGAGTGTTTGTGAATATGCATGTGAACAAGTACATGGTGACATTTGGCACGACTAAGTATGATGACCTTGCTTACTATTTTATTTATTTATTTTTACTGTATTTATTTTTCTATTTTCTTCTTTTTGTTAGTCTAAATGTGTGTACTAAATGTTCAAGTGGGTGGGGTGGGTGGGATACTGTTGTTCGTATGTGTATGTAAACAAAAAACAACAAAAAACTATGGATATGTCTGCTTAAATGTATGCTCAGAATATGAATGTGTTCATAAACATTTCCAAATAAAAAGAATTATAAAAAAAAAAAAAAAAGTGTAGGAAAAACAGTTACAGCAAAAAGCCACCAATTCCACTTTTATCTCCTCCCAACGCCCTCATCACATACTCCAAAGGGAGATGATGAGCTCCGTCTCTGTCAGGCAGGACTAGGCATGAAGGTCCTTACTATTCCGGAGGACACTTGTCATGATCAGGTTAGGTGCAGTGGTGTTTAGTATCAAACAGTCAGTACTATTCTTTACACAAGTAATGTGTATGTCCATTCCAGGTCAAAAACAACTGCGGCGGCTGCTGTCGCCGCCCGGTCTTCATCCAGGAAACCCCCACTGTGCTCCGCTGCACAGCCGGCCGCCGCCAACACATCTGCCGCTGTTGGGTCTTGATTTGCGGAGCCCCCACCGTGCTGCGCTGCATAGCCGGCATCCGCCAACACATCTGCCGCTGTTGGGTCTTGATTTGCGGAGCCCCCGCCATGCTCCGCTGCATAGCCGGCCGCCGCCAAAACATCTGCCGCTGTTGGGTCTTGATTTGTGGAGCCCCCGCCGTACTACGCTGCATAGCCGGCAGCCGAGAACACATCTGCCGCTGTTGGGTCTTCATTTGCGGGGCCCCCGCCGTGCTCCGCTGCATAGCCTGCAGCAGCCAACACTTCCACCGGGTCTTCCTCCGATGTGCAGTACGCGGCTGAGGCAGGTGGCTGGCTTGATGAACATGATAGAAATTTGTGTAACGCTCCTCTCTGACGTTTTCTTCCTTCTTCTTAATTTTTCTTTTTTTCCGCTTTGCTGCACCAGACAACATCACAGAGTCGCTCGGAGTTTAACCATTAAAGTAGTGAGAATAACCGTTATGGCTAGCTAGCTAATATACATTACGGGGTTTCCCTTAAGGGTTACCCATGGACTTGTTATTGTAAGGGGTTTCCCATGGGTGCCCCTTAGCGCTGTAGAGAGAGAAGAGCGCTGTCTCACAAACTTTTTTTTTTATTTAACTTTTTATTGAAAAAATATATATATTGTATGTGTACACATTTAGAAGAAGTGTTGGACAGGATTTTATTTATTTTTTATTCCCCCTTACTGGGCCCCCTTGTGGAAATGGGCCCTAGGCACGTGCCTAGAATGCCTATGCCTAGATCCGGGCCTCTGTGTGTGTGTGTGACTTTCTGTTTACCTTATAAACCAGGGGTCCCCAAACTACGGCCCGTAATATTGATTTTTTATTTATTTATTTTTTTTGCATTTCTTAGTTAACCCACTAGTGCAGGGGTGTCAAACACTGATTGATTGGCCCGTGGCACATTTTAAAAATATAATGTAATATGGCGCTTTTAATTTTTAAATAATCTAAATGCACTCATTATATTACAGAGAAATATGTTCCCATAAAAGAAAATGAGCAACAAGCCCATCCCAGAGGACACAAAGGCAGAAAACACTGGGTGTATCATTGGCATATAAACAAGAGGGGAAATGTGTCTGTTTAATGTGCAAGGAAAGTAGTGCCGTGAAGAAGGATTACAATTTACGAAGACACTATGAAACTAAACATCAGAGCATGTCCTGATAAATGTGTTATTTTTGCAAAGTGGCCCGGCCCTTCGTAGATTTTTCTGTATGTGGCCCTCAGTGAAAAAAGTTTGGAGACCCCTGTTTTAAACGATATTAACGTTAGGCTTGCAGTCAGCTGTGTGTGTGTGGGCTTGCGGTCAGCTGTGTGTGTGGGACGTGTGCTTTCGGTTTACCTTTTATACGATATTAACGTTAATGTGTCAGTAGCAGTCAGCTGTGTGTGTGGGACTTGGGCGTGCGCTCGGGCTTTTGGTTAAGCTTTTTATTATTACAGTGAAAATAGCATAAAGTGCACTTTGCTTACCACTAATGCGGACAGGTGTAGCAGGAAAGGAGTTGTTGAGGAAATAGGATCTGTCGGTCTGCTGTGTGTTTGTCCCGGCTCTGTCTGCTGCTGTGTGTGTCCCGCTCGTCAGAGGGAGGCGGGGTTTATTCGGAGATTACTTCATGCTCCGTGCTCATTGTGCTCAGTGTGTGCACGTACTTTTAAAAACTTCACAATGAAGGATGCACACCTTCGTACTTCTAAAAACTTCACAATGAAGGATGCACACCTTTGTGCTGTGCGCAAGCAATATCTGGAAGCTCATGCCGATCTGACTAAAACTCAGAGAGATATGCGAGCCACAGACAGACAGACGTTTCTTGCTTTATAGATACTAGTGCAGTGCCCGTAGGAAGCAGGTAAACAAAGAAACATATTAGACAGTACATTTGGCTGCTATCAGTGATGGCTAATTTTACACTGAAGGTTATTATCAGTAAGTTACATTGTAGAAGTTGGCTATAGAGTAGGGCAACATTCCTTAGTGTATTGTGTAAAGATAACCACAAACTAATTCCATGTGTTTTGTTAAGTGAAATGAAACAGAAAATGTATTAATTAATTAAGTGTTGAATCCTAAAGAAGAATCGAGCTGTACAGGTGTTACATATACAATGTGATATTATGGTACCTTGCAAACTACCATCCATACTGCACAATGCACTCAAACTTACAATCAGTTGCCTATATAGTAAATGGCTGCACTGTGTATAAAAGGAGGCTATGCTGCACGCCATGACAACATTGTCAACCCCATTACCATTAGGCTACTGTTAGGTATTTGAAAGATAAGAACGTTAACGTGTCAGTAGCAGGCAGCAGTGTGTGTGTGTGTGGGGGGGGGGACTCGTGTGCGCGCACGCGCGCTCGGTGTGTGGGAGCGGACTTGTGTGTGCGCGCGGTCGCGCTCGGGCTTTCAGTTTAGATTTTAAACGGATATAAAACATTTTGTGGAAGCATCCGAGACCGTGCTGTATTATTACAGTGAAAATAGCGTGAAGTGCAGTCACCACTAAAGCGGACAGGTGGAGCTGATGAGGAGTTGTTGAGGAAGTAAGGCTGTGTCGGTCTGCTGTGTGTGTGTGTGTGTGTGTCCCGCTCGTCAGAGGGAGGCGGGGTTTAGTCGGCTCTGTGCGCACGTAAGCTACTATTCGCCAGCATGATATAAATATGATAACTTCTACAACTTCAAAATGAAGGATGAAGGATGCACACCTTCGTGCTGTGTTTAAGCAATTTCCGGAAGCTCATGCCGATCTGACCAAAACTCAGAGAGATATGCGAGACACAGACAGACACACAGACAGACGTTTATTGCTTTATAGATAGATAAGATAAGATTGTGAGTAAAATTGCTGGCAGGCTCCAAGGTGTCTTCCCAAGTTTTCCCACATGAGCTGCAAGGCAGCCAACTGACCCTCACCTCTTCTCTTCCCTCCATTACTCTCCTGCCCGAGATTCCTTCATATTTGTAGGTCAGTTGTTTGGAACATGTTCTGCAGCCATTCTTCCTCTTCTTTCTTTGCCCTCCAGTCACAGAGCTAGTGGGTCTGGGAGAGTTTGAGCGCTGTTTTGACAAACTTTTTTCTTCTGGTTGAGCAGAGGGTGAGTAGGGTAAATCAATACAGTAATTGCAGGGGAAGGGAAGGGTTCAAAGAGTCGGAAAGTGGAGAGAAAGGAGGATTGTGTGGGATGAGGAGTGGGCGCTTCCACCGTCTGTGACACTTTAGAATCTGAAATAATACATGTTCAGTCAGACACGTTGACTCGTCTTTCCGGTCCATCTCTAGCAACATATGTTTGACTTCTTCGGTCACCTCTCGAGCCCTTGTTAATCTGCGTCTTTTACGTGCAGGCGCGCATGCTGAAAAACAACAAACACACATGACATTAGTATGAAGGCTATTTAGCTAACGGTTAAACACACTAATAAAACAAGATTACAAAGACCAAAAATGATGTTTAGCTCGTCAATCCTCCAGTGCGTTTACGCAGCTTCTGTTGTTCACTGTGAGTCTCATCAGGAAGCCCAACGCCGGGCCTTTTTGTTAGCACATTTTCTGATGAGGTCTTTGAAGTCCAAGTGTCGGCTTAGCTGACTTTCAATTGAAAGTCCAGCAAGGCCATTCAACAAAATCTAAATGTGCTTCTTAGTACCATAGCTCTAGGTGGACAGCTTCACTTTCCTAGGGAAAAAATATTTTTAAACCACCCAAAAGTCAGTGTAAACTGCATGTCCAAAATTCTAAATAGTCTTTTTTACTTTGTTGTTGTCAGCTATTATGGTGTCTTTTATTTTATATTGCTATGAAAACAAACAACAACAACACATCTTTGAACGTTTAACTTTGTTATATTTAGGCCATTCAAATGTCCCAATAATAACACATTTCACAAGACCCCATTGAACTCATCATGATAATGTAACTGACCTTCGTCAGATGCTCATAATTACTGAGTAGAAGTTGAATGTGTCATAATACAATTCGATGCAGCCTCTGAATGGGCGCATACTGGAGCACTGTCCGACAGTGATATGTGTGAAACACATAGTCACTGTAGTACCCCCTAAATTAGTAATGTTCAGTTATAGCTACCCTAGGAACCGTTGCTCTACAATGAACTGGCAACTTTTTAATTTTTTTATAAATGAACTGGCGACTTGTCCAGAGTGTAACACGGCCAGATGACAGCTAACGTGGGTTCCAGCCTGCGCCCCGTCAAATATAATGTACATACTTACCCTGCTCGAGTTCGCTCACACTCACTTAATTCCGATCAGGAAGAACCATGGGAAGAACAAACCGTGCATGCGCCTCACTGCAGGTGCACGCACAGAGCGACAGATGGGTGAATGTTTGTGCACTCTTATGCGTTTTGATGGTTTTTATCATGTTTTATCGCACTTACGGATCTTTAGCCTCTACATTCATTATCGCAAATATGCTGAATTGGCTGAACTCAGGAAAAGTGTCAGGCGAGACATCTAAAGTAAAAGTTAGGGATGAAGGAGGAGAGGAACCAAGAGAGAGTGAAACATCGGAGGCAACAGAGGAGATAATTGGAGCGGATCCGGGAGAAGAAAACGAGACGGGGACACCAAATGATGAACGTGAGGACACCGCAAAGGAGGGAAGGAGATGGCAACAAGGCAAAAGAGGTGAAGAGGGTGAACACCAGACGGGGAAAAAAAGAAGGAAATGTGATGAAAACTATCTGGGTGTTGGCTTCACTTGGATTGGTGATACAGACTGCCCTGAGCCGCAGTGCGTGGTGTGCAGTGAAGTGCTAGCAAACAGCTGCCTGAAGCCTTCTTATCTACGTCGCCACTTTCACACGAAGCACGTTAATTTAACTCAAAAGCCCCTTACATTTTTTAAATCAAAATTGGAGGAGTTGCAAAACAGCCAAAAACAACTGCAGTTTCATTCATATGTTGGGTCTACACAAGACGCATTACGGGCTTCATAACTTGTCAGCTACAGAATTGCGAGAAAGGGGCTGCCTCACACAATTGCCGAAGACGTGTGCTTGCCAGCTGCCAAAGAGATGGTGGGATGCATGATTGGAGAGAAAGAAGCAAAAAAGTTAGACGTGATTCCAGTATCCAATAACACTGTGTCGCGCCGCATCAATGCAATGTCGGAAGACATCCTGGCTACATTAGTCAGCCGTGTGAAAGAGAGCGAGTTTTACTCTCTGCAAGTAGACGAGTCTACAGATGTGGAAAATCTGGCCAATCTTCTGGTGTATGTCCATTACCTTTTTGAAGGCACGGTACAAGAAGAGTTTTTGTTCTGTCGGCCCCTTGCTACCCGAACAACAGGATTGGAAATCTTAAATTTAATTGATGGGTTTATGAGGACCAACGGCATCGACTGGACAGGCTGCGTGGGCATTTGCACTGACGGGGCAAAATCGATGACGGGGAAGCACACAGGGCTTATATCTCATATCAGGAAAGTGTGTCCATCCATTCAATGGTTACACTGCAGTGTTCACAGGGAGGCCTTGGCAGCCAAAAACATGCCAGCTGATCTACTTGCAGTACTGAATGATGCTGTGAAACTGGTCAACTTCATTAAAGCGGACCTATGATGCTTTTTGACTTTTATGACCTATAAACGTTGTTATGATGATTCATAGTCATGCTTAACCATACTAAATTATCAAATAATGACTTACATGCATTTCGACGTATTCCCTGCTGACCGTCTGGGGTGTCTGTGCAGAGCACTAAACACTATTCTAGCCAGTCGAGAAGTCACGTGTTCAAAGCGGTCTACCCTTCCGTAACTTTGTGACGTCGCATGTAACTTTGTGAAGTCACCACGCGGATGTTTCCATGTATGGTAATGCTGTCACTTCCCTGTTCGCGTCTGCCTCGCGCCCTTATAGGTCCATGCTCGCGCGTCCCGCCACTGAAAGTGTTCCGGAAGGAAGGTAACCAATCACAACGTAGTGGGGTTTGCAGGAGGGGGGAGGGGAGCGGAGATGGCCGATCACAGGCGGAGGGAGCGGAGATTGCCGAAGCACACACTCTCAAGTGTTGACAGGACGTGCTGGATCGCCAAAATAAGAGAAAGAGCTTCCCGAAAATCTACATAGTTTTTTGTGATGTGATTCGTGTCAGGTTGCTCTATAGCAGTGTAAAACAAGAAATTAAGACCAGAAAAGTAGTATAATAGGTCCTCTTTAAAGCTCGCCCGCTAAATTCAAGACTGTTCACACTGTTATGCAACGAGATGGGCATAACAGTGAAGTGCGTTGGTTGTCCCGCGGCAAAGTGTTGACAAGGCTTTTTGAACTGTGACACGAGCTTCAGCAGTTTTTTGAGGACAATTCATTTCATTTGGCTTCCAGTCTGCATGACGAAGACTTCCTGAAGAGGCTCGCCTATCTGGCGGACATATTTTCGGCTCTGAATGAACTGAACCTAAGTCTGCAGGGAGTCAGTGTAACCGTGTTCAACACACAAGACAAACTCGAAGCTACGCTTCTGGGCGAGCTGTGTGAGTGGGAACACACTCTTGTGTTTCCCTACGCTTCACGAGTTCTTGGGGGAAAATGACGTGCACCTGGTTGAGCATGTGAAAAACCTCATCATTGAACATCTCAACCAACTCGCTGAGCAGCTACGGAAATACTTCGCAACCCGTTTGAAGTTTCCCTCCCGGTCCCCCAGCTGTCATTTCACGAGAAGGAACAGCTGATCGAGCTGTCATCTGACGGGGCGCTGCAGTTGCAGTTCAAACGAAAGCCACTTGTCGATTTTTGGACTGAGTCAATGCCATCGTACACAGTCCTGGCAAAGAAGGCCTTGAGAGTGTTGATGCCCTTCGCTACAACGTATCTGTGCGAGGCTGGCTTCTCTGCTCTGACAGCAGTTAAGACTAAATATCGGCAAAGACTGGATGCTGTTGAGAAAGATTTGAGGCTTAAACTGTCTTCAATTGCGGCAAACATCGCAGAGCTTTGTGCCAAGATGCAGGCCCACCCGTCGCATTAATATGGGTAAGTATTTGGCCAAATGGTATTGATATTATTGCTACAAATATACTGGAAATACTCACACGCACACCCTCCCTGTTTCTCCCTCCCTCTCTCTCTCTCGCTGAAGGCTGAGCCAGCTGCGCTGCACTGAAAAATCCCCAGGATCCCGGTTTATTTTTTATCTGTTCCTGAGCCATGCTCTTTGTTATTTATGTTGTGTGTAACTTATTGCAATTTTATTCAAATTACTGGCGTTCTAATGTTATTTCCATAACCTGTTTTATAATGACGGGGCTGTGTGTTATCTCCACGGTCATTTAAACTTGCTGCAATTTGTGTTCAACGCGGCTCAAAAATATTATAACATGTTCACAACTTATCTGCTTTCTGCCTCTGATCCTGAACTGTCATCCATCCTCTTTGCTCTTAAAAGTGGAAGCTTGCGCATAACTTTTTGTTTTACATTGAAACTGTGTTACAGTGTTTCCGATTCATTCAAACGCCAGAGCGCATTTTTGTGATCATGATTATTTTATTATGTGTGTTCTGGTCATTTGAGCATGATTAAACATGCCACCTTTAATAGGGCTATAAAAAAATCTTGTTGCATTTAGTTTGTTTTGAATGTGTGGCGTGTCGGCAACCTTAAGGGCCTGGGTGGAACACTGGCTGTGCTCTCAGAAGTGGCCAGGTTGATAATAGGTCTATAATAAGTTAATGATATTTTTTACAACAAAGACATGGGAGAGTTTCATGCAATCTTAATACTAAATATTTTAAGAAATTGAGGGTTCTGCTTATTGCCAGTGTGCGTGCCCAATGATTTTGCTGCGCGTGCGTCAACCCGGTTGCGACATAGAAGGGGGTGCACGGCTAAAAAAGTTTGGGAACCGCTGCTGTAGACTCATGGACGTGGAAGTGCAACATCAACACACAGAGGCACGTGACAAGCCTGAGCGTTTATTTGCCTTTTCAGACAAGTTGCCTTTTTTGGCTGAACAAAAAAATGTAATTGCCCCATTTAGGATAGGATTTCTTCTTGAAGATATTTCTCCTCAGCTGTATCCGTGCAGTACTGCAGTGAGCGGATGTGTTCACAGCGCCTTAATGTAAACCCACTTCTTACTGCCATTTATTCCTCCAACTCGCACTGTATTTTATGTACATGACCCCAGGTTTTATTTTGGACATGTACAGGCACAGAGAAGCCATACCTTGCTCTTTGGACAACAGATATACCATTTGTAGCATCCACACAGACACCCTTTAATTGGTCATGAACTGTTATGTCCTTTGTTTTTGTTGTGTTTCCTCTGCATATGTTTTGCTATGCTTTTCTTATAGAAAGTTAGTTTACAGTACATTGTACTCTTTTCACACATTTCAGACTTTTATTCTGGGCAGCAGAGACGGCAGAGAAAGACAAAGGTTGAATGTTGGGGAGGAGGAGCAATCAGTGCTGGAGAGTGGGTGACTGTCTGGACTGATGGGAGGAATGGAAGGCAGCTGAGGTGGATGGACTGCCTTGTGTATTTGTGCAGGAGTTCAGGTGTCCGTAATGTCCCCCATCCCTGCAGCTCATGTTGCACCTGCATATCTTTTTGTCTAAGATCAATTCAAGCAAAATATAGAGGAAAATAAGACAGTGAATAATAAGTAGGGCAGTGGAAGAGTTTGCAGCAAGTTGTGCAGCGTTCGCCTTCAGGCTTTTACATCACCTTTACAAATCGAGTGTTGCATCTACAAAAGACAGAAAAATATTATTTATGAACATTTATTTTCTATCAGGATTTGTCAAAGCTTATTGAGACATCCAACTTTGATATCATATATTGTTTAAAATTTTTTAAAAAAGGACCACGTTTCCAGAGGCTTTATATGCCTTTCAACCAACAAATTTTTTTTCTTATTATAACACATTTCCCGAAACAATACAATTGGTGAGGATGAATGATCAGTTCCATTTGTGGCACCAAACAAGCCACATCACCCTAATCTGTTTGCAGCCCCCCTCACCCCCTCCTGATAAGTTTTAATGTCTCAGTTTTTTACATTACTTACAGCCTGGGATGGATGGACTGCCATTAAGCTGAGTCTGCTCCACTTATCAGGGCTGTCAACCCTCTTTCCAAGGATTATGAGCATGGAGAGTGGAGATGATGAAGCACCAGAAAGAGCTCCATAAATTCAGCTTCCTCAAAAAAGAAGCTCCTCGAATGAATCAGAAAATATCTTAGCGTATAAAGTAAGATTCTTCGGTCTGTGTTCACAGTGGTCTGAACAACCCTGTGAATCAGACTAATCAAATAGCCATCTTTCTGTTTCCCTTCAAGTAATGAATCAACAGGAAATACATCCCAGCATTGATCGCTGAGTGCTTTCTTTATTCACTTTTTTTTATAGCAACTAATCAATGACCAAAGTGGTGTGAAGAGAAGACAGGTGGTGAGGAATTGCACTGCTCTTTAGTCTTGGATGAGTTCGCAATTTTGGAGTATTGATTGACGATAGTTTCTATATACAACTCAAAGAAGGCTACATTTTGTGAGTGAATGACATATGTTATTTTGTATTAGAACATTGACTACTTATATAAGACCATACACATTTTACTCTGAGGAATGACTACTCGGAAGATATTTTATTTCGTTAAGACATTTTAACTGAAGTCAATGTACATTTCTGGACAGCTTTTAACTAATCCAAAACTCAATATGTTGCAGAAAGTTCCAAGTTGATAATGTGCATAAGCCGTGTACAATCTATCTAATCCAATTCGGTGCGGAATTAAACGTGATGCTAGGAAGTAAAGTAGTTCAGAATTTTTTTAGTTTGCTGCTTTTGCTGAAACACACTCCGTTTTGTCCAGTCACAGCATTATTCCATGGCACATTTACTCCACCACATTACGACACAGTGTGGGAGACAGCTGAGATGAGTCCACAGAAATTCTTCTCACCCTGAAGCTAAACCCACCATAGTCAAACAATAGCTCAGGCTAGCTGCTTTTTATAGTATCTTTCTGCAAACTGTCTGATTAGAGCTTTTACAACTACACCAAAAAAGAGACAAAACATTAAAGTGTAAGTAAAGAGCAAAATGTCAACACTTTAACTCTCCACTAGCTACCCTTTCTCGCTTGCCACCTCTGCAGAGATTGTGCCGAGTTGGCAAAGGTTGATTAATCCACACATGACGGCTCCCCCTTGTTTCCAAGCGCCACAATCACTGCCTCCTTTTTAATAATTAAAGGTGAAGTAAGCGGAACGGTCAGTTTCGCTACCTTCCTGTCACTGACTGCAGTTAGCAGTCCCCTCCCTCGTCCCCACATTAATGCACTGCAGTCTTCAATCAGCGAGTTATCTAGCATCCTCTCAGATCCGTATGTGCGATAAAACATGATAACAAAAACATCAAAACAGACATTTGGAAGGATTTTTTTTTTTTTGGCATTTTCATGCTTTATTGACAGAGTTGAAATGGGGCAGAGAGGGGAGTGACATGTTTTAAGAAGGCATTGTCCTCAGTCGAAAAGTACAGGAAGCGTTGTCTCAGGCTTTCAAAGACGAAACATACGACTTTCTCACCCAAAACCAAAGCCCGCCACCAAAGTCACACATCCTAACGCCAAATTAGAAAGGTTCTTCTGTTCCATAATGTCATTGTGGCAGAGCTGAAGGAGAGCAGCAACTCATCCACCAACCCTAAGAGAAGCAGATCATTTCAAAAGTGATTGCAGGAAGGATGATAAAGAAATATCGACTTGGAAAGTATGCACATCAAGGGTTCGGGTTCTCACAAAAGATGATGATAGCAAACCAAACGAGGCCAAACTCCCTTGACTATCACAGGAAAAAACAATCAAATGTGATCACCAACACAGATGACTTAACCAGAAGTTCAAAGCAGAGAATCCAAACATCAAAATCTCCTACAGTGAATTTTGCAAGAGGAAACCCTTTTGGGTTGTACATCCATCAGTCAGAGACAGGGAAACATGTCTCTGTAAGATATGTGAAAATGCACAACTCATGTCGGATAGGCTACACCAGCAAAGTGTAGTGAAGACCAGCAAGGTTGAAGACTTGATGCTATCCATGTGTTACTCCAAAAAGAAAGCACTCCAAATTCTGCCGTTTGAAGAGGGGGGTCAGACGTGGTGGCATCATTGGCAACACAAAGCAGAGGAGAGAGAGAGAAAAAGTCAAAAGATGGAGGGACAGAGAAATGTACTGTTCATTTGACAACAAAGGAGAAGGTTTATGGAACCCTACAAGTCCTCATTGATGACTTCTCTGAATTGCTGCAGGCAAAAATAGGACGGCATATCTACAACATTAAGCACCAGTATGCTACATTGAAAGCTGAAGGAGAATCTGACCGAAGAGGAGGATTTACTGCATGTTGACCTTGCAGAAAACTATCTCTGCAAATATGCAACAGAAATACAGGCAGTGCACTTCGGGGATTCTCATAAACAGGTGAGCCTAAACACAGTTGTGGCCTACACCAAGAGCACAATCTTCGTATTGCACTCTGTCATCCTCTTTCCACCATGACCCTTCGCCCATATGGACACATCTCAAACCAGTTCTGCACGATCTGCAGGAGAACAATCCCAGCGTTAGAGTACTTCACATGGTCAGTGGACTGACGTGGGTGAATAAGTTTCGTAACACAGCGTGGGTCTAAATGGTCACTTTATTGAATCATTTAACAGAACAAACGGTTACTCACATTAGTTAGCAGAGGCTCTTGGGTACATGCAGGAGCGGACGTGGGTGTGTGTGTCCTCAGGGGACGTGCAGGGAAAGAGCGCTGTCGGCTCTCAGACTCTGATATTTAAGGCTAACCATTTGATATCAGGATGCAGCTGTCATTTCTTATCAAATGCCGGCCTCGCGCCCGGGACAGTCTGACCTGTTTTTGGCTATTCTCCCAGAATATCCCTATCACTTTTACAGACACATTTCACAATCCCTACCCCTTTTACAGACACATTTCACAATCCCTACCCCCTCCAGCACACACACAAGTTCATAACACGAAACTGGCCTGCTGATCTGTTCTCTATAGAAACTATTTCTTATAGAACTTTTATCCTATAGGACCATATGACATAGGAATAAATATTTAGGATTCGATAGATGAATCTGAACAAATACTTTCGGTAGATGTTAGAGCTATTGGCTCTGCCCATTCTATTCTGTCCTGTGGCTAAGATGTTTGAGAATTGTTCGGAATGTTCTATTAAGTTGCCAACATAAACTACAATATTTTTTTTTCAGATCCAAACATCAGTCTATGGACCAATCATGTGGAGAGTTTTGAGCAGCTTCTGCAGAAACCCAGATCCATGCACCTGCTTCAGCCCACAATGCGTCACCTTCGCTACTGTATCAGAGCCTTCCATGGGAGCCCTCCATCAGCATCCTCCAACATTCCAGGAAAGTAAGGCAATACAACTCATTTCTGATGTCAATGAGGAGCTTATCGGGAAATGGTGTGTCGTTCTGTACGAAAATGACCCTTACCCATGCATCATTCAAGAAGTCGATACTGAGAGTTGTGCCTTGGTCAAAACAATGCATAGCGTTGGGGCCAATAGGTTCTATTGGCCGATGAAGGATGATGTCATCTGGTACACACAAGAGAGTGTGGTTGGACTTGTGCCAGAACCCAAACCACAGCAAGGCACATGAAGCTCATGGACTCGGTTTGGAAGGAACTCTGCTCTCGTTTTAATTAGTACTTGGTACACAATTGGCCACTTTGGCTGGGGAAAGATTTGTGCTCTGCCGGTTTTTCTAGCAATATAATCTCATGTCACCACCGGTAAAGCCAGAGACACGGCTTTCTACATTAAAAAAACACTATCTATAGATCAGAATACAGCAGTTAAGTTGCTTTTAAAACAAACAGAGCATTAAGGCTGCAGCTTCACATTAAAAGCATTTCATTCGACAAACATGAGTAGACTTTTATTTTGAAGTAGGCTAACATGAAGTCAGCCATTGACACAGCCCTTAAGGTGCGAACACACCAAACGCGTTGGGTGCGGTGGCCAAAGCGCCCAACGCACCTGGTCTGGCGCTTGGTCATTTTGTGTCAAAAAATGGTTCAACGCGCCCAACGCTACGCAGCTAGTTTCCCCCCCCCCCCCAATATATTTATTCCCCTAATCAACCATGGCTGCGATCAGACCCGACACAACAGCGTTCATGTCCGCACAAAAACAACAACAACACGGCCACCAATTGTGCCAAAAGACAAATAAACAGCAACTGAACGGAACAAATAGCCTTAAAACAGCATTACAGATTCACGCCACTCGGAAATGAACACAAACAGCAAGGCAGCACTATACCAAACACATTACAGCAGCATTGTGCGCAGGGCAGTAGAAAATAAAGGCAAGTAGCCTACATTACCCTACCTGGCTGTGGGCTGGCGTAGATATACGTAGGCATAAACACCGGTGCTTCGCTGTACTCGTTGTGAAAGTTCCCCCGACTTAGCCGTTATGTTTGGGTTCATTATATGGAGGTGGTGGCCGCACACAACCGGGTGAGTTAACTAACGCTATCCGACCGGTGCTAACTTGGTTTATCGGCTAAAGCACAGCCGCACATATTCACTGAATTAACCAGGAAGCCCATTCTCCTGGCTCACTTTCCCCACGTCTTCTAACCCAACCCCGAGCGGCTTCATATCACCAGCCAGCCGCAAATACATTTCCTACTCAGTGTTTCTCAGCCTCTGTGTTGTCCTCCCACCGTGCCGATGTCCGTGACGTCGGGTCAAGCTCACCGCTCAAAACTGACTTACCTCATTTCCTCTTACCAAAAAGATTTTAGACTCTGGCTTTGCGAATGCACATAAGAAAAGGTAAGACCATAGATGGTATATAAAATGGATGCAGCATCTGGGCTGATCTCAGTTATTTCAACTGCATCCAATCTTCCTCTTCTATGCGCATTGCCATCTTGTCAGAATTTGACTCCGCCTCATTTCCTCTTACCAAAAAGGGCATTGATGTGACGTCGGGGGGAGGGAGATACGCCCATCTTGCTGACGTATAGTGAATTAGCAACATTAGCATGACTGCCAGGAGCTAGGCTAACAACACACGCTCTACTTAGTAAGTTCCATAGATAGTTTATAAAATGTGTCAATATGAAGGAGTTTGGCTGCTTATCCTGACAACTAGCCTCCCAGACGAGGTGAGGGCTAGCGGCTAGAAGTCACTCGAGAGGCACCACCCCTAATTATTCATACATTTTAACCTCCAATAGAAAAAAACAAGCTTGGTACAAAAAATTAAGCACCTTAGTGTTGTCATGGAGATATGACCTAAACACAGTGTTTCCCGCAGGATTTTCTTCAGCAGCGGTGGTGTGGTCCCCAAACCCTCTAGGGGGGTCTGGGGGCATGCCCCCCCGGCCAATTTTTTTTTGTACCATTCACATTTGAATGCATGAATCTGGTGCACTTTGAGAGGAGAATATGCACTTAAATCCTATTCAAACAGTCCTGTGTATTACTGTAGATAGGATTATTGGTGTTGTAACTTTGCCTTTTGTGTCTTCATTTACAGATTTTGACATCTTTGTATAGAAATGAATGTTTAAACAAAAAATGCCACAACGCAAAAATAATTTGCACAATTTATTTACAGTTTTTGCCTAGGGCTGCCAAGT
The DNA here is from genome assembly GCF_949987685.1 of Ammodytes marinus. Lineage (NCBI taxonomy): Eukaryota > Metazoa > Chordata > Actinopteri > Uranoscopiformes > Ammodytidae > Ammodytes > Ammodytes marinus. Next base: position 4,582,727 of record NC_137231.1, read on the forward strand.
TTCACCAAAAGTTTGGAGTGAGATTTTTTGGCCGAGGGACCCAAAACCGTGTCCTCTCTCCCACCCAATAATTTTTGCTAGTGTCCTGCAAGTTTATATATTGTTCATAATAAATCAGAAATAAAGACAATTGGAAAATGTGATAAAACATCAAAAATCTTATTAAAATAAACTAATTCATGAATTGCAAAGTCGTAGGACAGGTTTTAATTAAACATTGGGTGTGGACACATTATAAGTGTGGGTCTGGGGGTCCCCCCTCAGAAAATTTTGAGCATTAAACACTTAATTTCCTGCATTCTGGTGAATTTTTATGAAGCAATGTGTGCCTTTTCTGCATTCATTTTTATGTAAAGTAAAAGAGAACATTCACGGTTTCGCTGACACAAATGTTATTGAATAGCATTCAATTCATGTGTAGTGCTTTCAAATATCTCCTGTAGCCGCACCATACCAAACACATTACAGCAGCATTGTGCGCAGGGCAGTAGAAAATAAAGGCAAGTAGCCTACATTACCCTACCTGGCTGTGGGCTGGCGTAGATATACGTAGGCATAAACACCGGTGCTTCGCTGTACTCGTTGTGAAAGTTCCCCGGACTTAGCCGTTATGTTTGGGTTCATTATATGGAGGTGGTGGCTGCACACAACCGGGTGAGTTAACTAACGCTATCCGACCGGTGCTAACTTGGTTTATCGGCTAAAGCACAGCCGCACATATTCACTGAATTAACCAGGAAGCCCATTCTCCTGGCTCACTTTCCCCACGTCTTCTAACCCAACCCCGAGCGGCTTCATATCACCAGCCAGCCGCAAATACATTTCCTACTCAGTGGCCGTTTCTCAATTCGCGTTCTTTTCTGTACTTGTGAACTTGCGTTCTCGTAAAACGTCATCAACCGTAGCCCAAGTACTGTTCCAATTCAAAGTTCGCATCAAGTCAAGTACCCGGAAGTGTTCCTGATGTGTTCTTCAACTGGCCATTCTATCGAGGATGCATCGGTGGTGACTTGCGCGGACTTGGGGCCGTTAGATATCCCAGAATGCATTTCGCAGCGTCGGATCTAAACCCAAAACCAATGGCGACTGTAACGGAGCAGGAGAAGACCCACAACTGTAAGCATAATTACTATTTTCCAAATAGGCCTACTACTTTTGTTTAACGAATACCGTATTTTCAACGTTTTTTCAACGTTTTTATTAGGCTATCATTGAATTCTCCAAAATGTCAAGTCCTACTTGACATTTTCTCGGACGTTTTCCGATAGAGACAGCTAGCTTGTGTGTGTCGTGTATGGGAGCTAGCTCGGTAGGAGTTAGGGACGAGCTAGAGATGTCCCGGGACATCTAGCTCGTCCCGCCAGCTTCAGCAGTCAGTCATCTGCCTATTATAAAAAGCCTCAGGCGTGTGTGTGTGTGTGTGTGTGTGTGTGTGTGTGTGTGTGTGTGTGTGTGTGTGTGACAGCCAGCTTGTCGCAAATGCTCGAATGTGGGACGCTGTCAAATCTGGAGCATTAACCCTTATTTGATATTTATTTTAATAGATAATATTGTTGTCAAATACAATCTCATGCATTATCAATTTTGATTATAAAGATAAGGGAGGGGAAAACAGTCAAAAAGGAAGTATTCTATAAGTCTTATCCATATTGTGCTAAATTGTTAAACCTGATATGATGGCTTTTATTATGCATTCAATGAAAATATGCCTATAAACACGTTATATTTTATCAAGGGACAAATGAAGAGACGCGGGCCCTAATCGAGTGGCGGGCCGCCAATGAGGCCCTTTTTACTGGCCTCAGGAACTCCTCCACGACAGGATGGGAGTGAGTATTGATTGATTTTAAGTGCTTGTATGTCTTGGGGACGGTTCAAATCGGGTGGCGGTAGTCTTCATTTATAAAGAATAATATTTTTGTTGTTATTATTATTATTATTATTTGGCTGTGTACTATTGCTTTACCCAGGGACTTCATTTCCACGTCTGGGATGGGGGTATCCGTCAAACAGGCGAAAAAAAAATGGAACAATCTGAAAGGAAAATATAAAGTAAGTATAAGTTGCCTGTTTATCTGTTTTGTATTATATACTGATAGAGCTTTCCAGGGATTCCTTCATATATAAATTAACCTACACACAATACCATTTCAGTGGCCCTTTAAATACAGTAAGTGTACTAAAGTGTGATTAAACGAAAATAATAAGTTTGACAGTGCAGTAATCAATACCCTGTTTTCAGGAGCTTAGGGACCCACCGACGGGCAAAGGGGTAGAGGCTGGTACCGCTACTGCTGCCACCTGGCAGTGGTATGCTGCGATGGATGCCGCACTCCAGGGGCAACACTCCATCAGCCCGCCCCTGGTTGTTGCGGCAAATATTTCTGCCACTGCCGGTGGCGTGGTAAGCGTACCAGCCTCTACCTCCTCTGCCGAGGAGACCACTGGCCAGGGCCAGGCCACCAGAAAGAGGCCCAGGGAGAGTCTTTTGGACATTTTAAAAGAGCAGGGAGAAAGAGAAGAGGAGAGAGAGAGGCAGGCGGTGGCGAGAGAGGAAGAGAGGGAGAGGGTGGCAGCTGGCAGGTCGGAGCGATATCTCGCCCTGTTTGAAAAATTAATTGACAAAATGTAAAAATAAAGTATTTAAGATGATAATTCATCCTTATCTGGTCATTTTAGATAGCAACTGTGTATTTTTATATTCTACATGTCACATGCATACTGTTGTGGCAAATTCAGAGTGGTACTCAGGGACAGGAGGCAAGAGTTTCAAGAAGAAAATAGCTGCTTTATTTTGCATAAAAAAAGAAGAAGATTTCTGCTGAACGTTCAGACTCATTCAGCATCAAGTTTTTTTTTTATAAAGTCTTCAAACAAGGTTAAGCTCCACACACTCCATAATTTACTCTTCTGACTGGTCACATGTTTTCCAATCATTGGTCAGTCATATGAATATCAAACAAGTACAATTTGTCACTCCTTTTAGCTTGGACTTATTCTTATAGCAGGACCAACAGTATATCGTCTAGTGTTGTGAAACACAATGAGCTTTATTTACTGTTCTTGGTTGTGTTTGTTCATTAAACCTTTCTATTTAGGATCTACCCAACTGCTGCGGCATCACCTGCCAACACAACATAAGTTTTGAAGAACAGAGTTATTAACATGAGTAGTATGAGGGTATTTTTCTAATCTAATATAGCTTCTTTAGCCAACACTATACAATTATTATATACTCATCAAAACTGGAATTAACATTACTGAACCGATTGAGCAATTTCAAATCAACAAATTTAAATATGAAAAAATGTACATACAAAGGAAATTATAATATAAATCATTACAAATATGTACATTTATTTACAAAGTTAGGAATATATACAAACATGTATTTATTGCTCTTTTTTTTTATTTTTTTTTGTTTTTTAGGGGGGGGGGGGTCGTGGGTGTGTGTGTGTATGTGTTTTTGTGTGTATGTGTGTGTCTATATGTAGTCGTGTTCTTGCAGGCAAACGACCGGTGCTACAGGAGCAGAAACCTGGGCAGCAAGCCTCGCTCTCCACACAGTGCCAGACAGGTCCCTGTCATCTGCCTCCACGGGGTCACCGGGGCCATCTTCCTCCTCCTCCTCCTCCTCCTCCTCCAACACATCCCCTGCTGCCATGCAGATGTTGTGGAGGATGCAGCAGGCACCCACCACCTTGGGGGCAAACAGAGGCCGGATCTCCAGGGCCCTTAAAAAGATCGCCCGCCAGCGGGTTTTGAGCATCCCGAATGACCGTTCGACGATGTTCCTCCCTCTGGCGTGTTGCCTATTAAAGCGCGCCTCAACATGACCTGGTAATCAAAATTCACATGGATGTATCAGCCAAAGTCACAATCTGTTTCTGTGTATGTTTTTCTTGAGACAGAGAGAGGGTTCTTACCGGCTAGAGGGTGGCGGTATGGCGTGATGATGGCCACGGGACGCTGCAGGCAGGGGTACCCTCCATCACCCAGCAAGAAGTACCCAGCAGGTGGGTACAGGGCCTTTTTGTACATTGGGGAACGGCGGAGGACCAGCACATCGTGCACTGAGCCCGGGTTCCCGATGTACACATCCAGGAATCTGCCGCTCCCATCACAGATTCCCTGGAGGATGATGGAAGTGAAGAGCTTCCTATTTATGTAGCTCTTCTTCTGCTCTGCAGGTGGCACAATCCGGACATGGCACCCGTCAATGGCCCCAGCAGCAGAACGGAAGGCCTCGTGACCCGCAAGGCGAGCAAAGCCTGCCCCCACCTCCTCCATCTCCTCCGGCTTGGGGAAATGGATGACGCGATGGAGGATGGCCATCATCGCCTCCACCACGCCATGGACCGTCCTGCAGACCGTGGACAGGGGCATCCCAAATATGTCGGCCGTCACCCTGTAGGACGCACCACAGGCCAGCCAGTACACCGCCACCAGCACCTCCACCTCATGGCTCCATCCATGGGCCTTCTCCCGGGGCAGCAAGACCAGCAGCCGGTCAAAGCTCTCCCTGGAGAGCCTGAAGGCTGGCTTCAGGTCCCCTCCAGCAAAAAACACAGCCAGGATTGGCACAGTGGTGTTGAGCTGTGCGTACAGCTGTGAGCTGAATCTTTAAACATCGTTTGAGTTATTTACTATTTATATTATTTGTGTTTATTGTGTGTGTATGTATATTTACTATTGCGATAGAAAGATAGATAGATAGATGCAGGTATATGCCTATATGCTTATTCATATATTTTAATGTACAATTAATTACAATTCTCTATTTAATATATGTTGTCTGCCATGAATTCTTAAAGTCTAGCAGAATTACAAATTAACACAGCACTTGTTTGATCAGCAAAAAAGTTGAGGTAAATTCACTGGAATCTTTTCCAGGCCTAGGTTTTTCTTAATCGTTTCAGCCTGTTCTATATGTTGTGTGTAGCTTTTCAACTTTCAACCCTGTGGTAAAATGACAAATTCACTCATTACAGTCAAGGTTCTATATCAATATGAACCGATACATTGAAAGGTTAAAACAAAAGCCATATCAATAGGACACATACGTGAGACAGACAACTGATGAGGGCTCGTCTCCTCAGCATCCTCCGGCGATCCGCCTCCTCGATTGAGCAGCCTCCTCCTCCGCTCGCTCATAGAGGAACCCCATCGCCAGGGCAGCACAAATTCTGGCTCGACGATCCATGTATGAGTTTGTGTATTCTTAACCGTAAATAACTCGTACTCTGATAAATCTCCAACAATAACTCCTCAATCGTTTTCCCGACAATCACTTATATAGGGTACAGGTGCGCACGGTCGTACAGGTGCGCACGAATATATTTTCATTTATAGGCTACACCTGTGTCAAAAAATACTGTATAGTCTTCTTATAGAGGCCTATGTTTCTTAAAATATTGTTAAAGCAATACTAATAGGCTATAAAGGAACATTTTAAAAATATAACAAATGTAGGCCTATTAATTCAAAATATTTACGTACTATTAGCCTACTACTTATCCTACTACTACATACACGTGAATTACATAAAATATTTACATACTATTTTCAAAATGAAAGAGGCTGGGGTTTTTGTTTTATGTGTTTATTGTTGTCGTATATGCCCACATGAGGCTGTAGCACAGTTGACAGACGAGCCGAGGTGGTGACGTAATCGAGTCCGCTGCCGTTCCAATTCCAGGTGCGTCCTCCCGTTCTCGGAAGTTTGTACTTAAAAGTCCGGACTTGCAAGTCCGAACTTCCAAGTCCGCAAGTCCGTACTTCGTGTACTTGGAATTGAGAAACGGCCAGTGTTTCTCAGCCTCTGTGTTGTCCTCCCACCGTGCCGATGTCCGTGACGTCGGGTCAAGCTCACCGCTGATTGGCCAACGCGGCTAAACGTCACGCGATGGAGTGTTAAAAGTTTAATTTTTTGAACTCGCGCAATGGTGCGGTGACGCTTTGGTAGCAGCTACCGCGCCCAAAGCGCCGCTTTACCGCGGCCAACGCATCATCGCGCCTAAACCAATGGTTCCCTATGCAAAAATGGGATTTTTCAACGCCGCCACCGCACCCAACACGTTTGGTGTGTTCGCACCTTTAGAGAGGCATGAACCAAAATGTTTTTTTTTTCCAAAACATTTTGAAGTCACCGAAATTCAATAGGATGCATGCCTCTTGGGACAAACTGTCTGAATACATTTCCAACATATGTCCAGTTATTTTAGTCTGCACCAAATTGGAGCTTTTCTAAAAACAACAACAAAACATTTCAAGGATGTGACAGGATGCAGACTCTTTAAAGTTAGACAGGGAACCAGCTTGACCTCAGCAACCTTTCTTTCCACTTCACTACAACTTCCCACTGTCTGTGCTCCTTGTCATGATTCTGCCTGGGCCTCTTTGCCTCGGTTTTATTTTTTGCCCTTTGCCCGTCTGCTTGTCTGTTTTATTGCAATGTTGGAGCAGGTGCGTGGAAGTCAGTTCAAGCACTCACAGCTGCCTGCAATCACCAATCAACCGCTCTTCATATACTCGGCCCGACCTTCCAGATACTGCCAGATTGTAGTCTCAGTTCACGCAGTCAGTTGCTCTGTCTCTCGTTACCTACCTGTTTGCAGCTCCGTTTGCATTTCTGCCTCGTGCTCATTCTTGTTGTTTTTTCCCGGTCTGACTCCCCCATCGGCTCCAACCTGCACCAGCGAGCACTTCCCCCGTTTTATATTGTGTATGTGTATCTGTTTGTGCTTAAAACATGTATTAGTGAGAGAGTGTATTTGTGCCAAATCAGTCGGATCTTTTTCAAAGAGAATATCTTGCCGCTTTCAACGAGTCATCTGTCATGTCCTGGCGCCTTTGGGAAAACACAGGCTTATTTCATTCCCAGTGCAACCGCAATAGTATTTTTGTTGTTGTTTGAAAAAGGATGTATAGGTTCAATGCATGGCTGCCATAGAGCTTTGATCTGTGTCCACAGGAGCTTTCAGCCTTCCTCTGATCTGTGTAGTTCAGTGATACAAGGTTTAAACACCAAGCACGGTCAGCTTGGTTACAGTCTCTGGAGTGAAGCAACATTTTGTATTTGAAACATTTATTTCCCTCTTATTGGTAATTCATGATTTCAACCCTATTAATGTTTCATCAGAAAAAAGCTCTCAGAAGCACCCAGCAGCAGGGTAGGGTAAGCAGGGTTTTTTATTTGCCCGTGAACTATATGTGTTGGAGGGCATTTGTTAGGATTTATTTCCACTGCAATTTTATCAAATGTTGGGAAATACCTTGTTTCCTCTATCAGGGGTTTCTCCTGATCTGAGTCTGATTGCATCGTTTAGCTTCTCTATTCAGCTATTGGCTAGAGCTCCTAGTGTGGTGCCAAAAAGTGATCGCCTTCCAAAAAGTCCTTTCCGTTATATATCGCTTAGTTATAAGTGTACAGCTGCAGTGTGACAGGTTGGAGCCAGCACAGTCCCTTTCACATGCTGAAATACCTTTTTTATTTGACAAAATTCACTTTGAGGCACCACATCGGCCCTCTGCTTTGGCCTGTTGCATTTAGATTCATAAGAACTAGAGGGGACTTCGATAGATGTTGGCAATGAGACCTGTCTCAGTATTGAGTTTAGGAAAGTACTACGGATGCCTTCCTGTCCATTTTAGACTCTGGCTTTGCGAATGCACATGAAAAAAGGTAAGACCATAGATAGTAAATAAAATGGATGTAGCATCTGGGCTGATCTCAGTTATTTCAACTGCATCCAATCTTCCTCTTCTATGCGCATTGCCATCTTGTCAGAATTTGACTCCGCCTCATTTCCTCTTACCAAAAAGGGCATTGATGTGACGTCGGGGGGAGGGAGATACGCCCATCTTGCTGACGTATAGTGAATTAGCAACATTAGCACGACTGCCAGGAGCTAGGCTAACGACACACGCTCTACTTAGTAAGTTCCATAGATCGTTTATAAAATGTGTCAATATGAAGGAGTTTGGCTGCTTATCCTGACAACTATAGCCTCCCAGACGAGGTGAGGGCCAGTGGCTAGAAGTCACTCGAGAGGCACCGCCTCTAATTACTCATACATTTTAACCTCCAATAGAAAAAAACAAGCTTGGTACAAAAAATTAAGCACCTTAGTGTTGTCATGGAGATATGACCTAAACACAGGTTGCGTTCTGAATCGCATACTTTCTACTATATAGTATGTAGAAAAAAGATTTAGGATGTCCCGATTCTTGTGGCCAGATTTAGGATGGTTAGAAATACCCGGATGTCCTACTTCATGCGGCCAAGATTGTTAGTGTTGAAAAGTGCATCCTATTTGGGCAATTCTGACCCACAATCCAGTGCGCACGTGAAGTGACGTCGCATCGACGAAGCCTCCATATGAAAACAAACGGGGATGCGACGGATATAAAAGCAAGAGGCAAGATCAAGGCGCAATGTTATGATGAAATAAGAGAGTAAAGTATGTCCCAATAGTATGCCTACTGCATCCTAACTAGATTCTTTTTATCGTCAGATGTAGTATGTAGAATAGAAAAAAGAAAGAGTATGCGATTCGGAACGCAACCACAGTGTTTCCCGCAGGATTTTTTTCAGCAGCGGTGGTGTGGTCCCCAAACCCTCTAGGGGGGTCTGGGGGCATGCCCCCCCGGCCAATTTTTTTTGTACCATTTACATTTGAATGCATGAATCTGGTGCACTTTGAGAGGAGAATATGCACTTAAATCCTATTCAAACAGTCCTGTGTATTACTGTAGATAGTCCGCTGTGCTTGGTGTGTGGTGAGAAGCTATCCAATAGCGCCATGGTGCCAAGCAAGCTTAAACGCCATCTCCAAACGAAACACCCTTCAGTTCAAAACAAGCTGGTGGACTATTTTGTGCGCTTACGTACAAACAATGAGAAACAGGCAACTTGTTTGAGAAAAACCACAAAGGTAAATGAGAGAGCCCTCAAAGCTAGCTACCTTGTTGCTGAACTCGTAGATAAAACAAAAAAGTCCCACACTGTGGCAGAAACATTAATACTGCCAGCTTGTAAAGCCATTGTGAATGAGATGCTGGGCCCTGACGCGGCCAAAGAGATAGCGAAAGTGCCTCTCTCAGATAACACAATTGCCAGGCGAATTGATGACATGTCTACGGACATCGAAACTGTTGATTTGGAAAAAATGCGCATCAGTAAGAAATTTGCCTTGCAACTTGATGAGTCGACGGATATTAGTGGACATTGTCAGCTCTTGGCCAACGTGCGTTTTGTGGATGGAGAAGCCATTAGAGAAAACTTCATTTTTGCAAGGCACTGCCAGAAAAATCAACAGGAGAGGAAATATTTCGGGTCACGTCGAAAAATATCTTGACAAAAGCGGGCTTACGTGGGAGAACTGCACAGGTGTCTGCACTGATGGAGCCGCAGCCATGGTCGGGCGCATCAAAGGCTTCGTAAGTAGGGTCAAAGAAAGAAACCCAGATGTTACTGTTACGCACTGTTTTTTGCACCGTGAGGCCCTCGTTGCAAAGACCTTACCAGCAGATCTAGCTCCTGTGTTGGATGATGTTGTGCGCATAGTGAACTTTGTGAAGACGCGACCTTTGAAATCTCGCTTATTTGCGTCTTTGTGTGAGGAAATGGGAGAGGAACATAAAGTCCTATTGCTCCACACGGAGGTCCGGTGGCTGTCGCGCGGTAAAGTGCTGGCCCGTGTGTATGAGCTGCGAGAGGAACTTAAAGTGTTTCTGACAGACGAGAGGTCCGATTTTTAAAAGCTGCTTGCAAGTGATGAGTGGTGTGCAAAGCTGGCATACCTGGCTGATATATTTCATCATCTGAATGAACTGAACACAAGGATGCAAGGCCGAAATGAAAAACATGACAAAATGAACGGATTCCGTTTAAAGGTGCAGCTCTGGCAACATGTGCAGCGTGGCAACCTTGAGATGAACTTTGCTGATCTTCCTTTGGACAGTTTTTGGTTATCTGTTGCCAAGGAGTTCCCCATTCTGGCCAACAAAGCTATTTTGACATTGCTCCCGTTTTCAACCACATATCTGTGTGAGCTGAGCTTCTCAAGCTTGACTGCGATAAAAACTAAAAACAGAGAGAGACTGAGAGCTGTTGAGGAAGAGCTTCGTGTGTGTCTTTCTACCATTCCTGCCAGGATATCCATTTTGTGTTCATCGAAACAGGCCCAGGTTTCACACTAAGTGAGTATAAATACATTTAGAAACTATATTATTAACTATATGTATTATATGCACTGTGTTAAAGGCCTACTTCACCGGTTTGAATATGAAGGTGTAATGAATTCTGAGATCCTATGTAGTATAAATGTGCAAAAAAAATTAAAATCGGTTCATCCTAGCCTGAGAAAAGGCAGAAAGAGTGTTTTTTTTAACCCTATATTTCTCTTTCTCGTGACATCACAGAAAGAGAAATATAGGGTTAAAAAAAAACTTACTTTGTAAATACTACTGTGATGTCTTTTACTGTGACATCACAGTAATATTTACAAAGTAAGTTTTTTTTTAACCCTATATTTCTCTTTCTGTGATGTCACGAGAAAGAGAAATATAGGGTTAAAAAAAACACTCTTTCTGCCTTTTCTCAGGCTAGGATGAACCGATTTAAATTTTTTTGCACATTTATACTACATAGGATCTCAGAATTCAATACACCTTCATATTCAAACTGGTGAAGTAGGCCTTTAAGAGTGTCATTTTGGTTGGTGGTGTGCCCCAGGATTTTGTAAATGTAAAAATGTGCCGCGGCTCAAAAAAGGTTGAAAATCACTGTCATAGACTACAGTAGCCTATATTCACAACTATAGGTACGCTTATAGGCCTACATATAATTGATTTTATATAGAGCTGTTAAGCGGAAGTCCCTTACTTCCGGGACATGGGACCTCCTCGGCTCGAAAAATTACAACGGTAGTCAATGGAAAGAAATTTATTATTTTCTGGTCCCAGTCATGAAATGCCTTCGATTACACATATGTTTTGTATGGATTTAGATGGTATTTTTTCGTGCAAAGAATGGAACAATTTAGCGAGTAGAAGCTGGATACGGTCAGGTTTTGTGCAGAGCGCTTTTGTGGACTACAGCTCTTCGCTGCTCTTGACGCTTATGATATACGTCACCACCACTCGCACCCGAAACATGGCTGTGTCAATAACCTATGATCCACACTGACCTTTGACATAAGGAAGATAACCAAAGGAAGTGTTCCCTTCATGGTCAGTACATAATTCATGTTTCTTTAAGGTGACATATACATATGCCTCTTCATAAGTTGGTGTGTCCACCTAGATGTATGACGGATAGAAGAGGCAGATTTTTAACTGATTACTTAGTAAGTTAACATTGTTAGTGAGTGGTGTTAGTCTTATTTTTCCTTCTCCCTTTAGACCCTTCTTGGGACCGTGGAAACCTGATAATCACCATGAACTTCAAGATTGTCCCATCAGGTGGTGTGCCTGGAGATGCTGTCGTGCAGTATATTGTTGCCATCCTTTTCTTCTATATGTTATATCAGCATACATTTCATAGGATAGACATATCATGTGTGAAAGGCACAAGTCGCTACTTTTCCTGGTGTTTCAATTAATGCCTCACTCTGTAATTCAATCTATAGCAGTCACACTTAACATATTTTTCGAAGTCAAAAATACTAATACAGACAGGTAAGTTAGTCATCTATACTTTTGGGAATAAAGTCAGCTTGTGTTCTTTAAAATTATGTGACTGATTTGTATTCCAAATACAAACATTATTTTTTTTATTCAGAAAGAAAGACAGCATAAGGTCAGACAGTAAACTGCTTTTATTTGAAATGGTATAAAAATCCAGGGTATTGCAAGCAGGACACACAGGAACATGGCATGAAGATGTGAGGATAGAAGAATATAGAAAACATAAGCTCATGTGATAAACATTAAATCTCAATCTACATTACATTTTTGGTGTGTAAATGTTCTTGTGAGGTCTGGATGGTGTTAAAATAATTTTTTAAATACAATTAATTAATACACACAATATATGTACAGTTTTATAGTTAATAAAATACTTGAGCTGAAAATTACTGCACCAGTCCTGATTGGGGAGCTTTGGCTGTTCCTGCAAAAAGGATAAAGGGAAAAATTCAGAACATAATGTATTTAAAGGGGACATATTATGATAAACAAAACATTGCAGGTGTTTGGGCACCCTTTTAGGTTATTGGGGTCTCTACCAGCACACACAAGCTTCAAAAAAACAAATGTGTCAGTTTCTTCAGGGATGCTTTTTTAGAAAAAAGGGGGATTTGAAGGTTTCTTCCAAAAAACACAGACTGGTGACGAAACCGGTCGGTTTTCATTACCATAAATACTCCCACGGGAAAGCTTACCAGAAACTCGGTAGTTGATTGGCAAATCAAGACGCCCCGTTGGTAATCACACACAGCTGAGCCTCCACTCGCTCATGCAACAACAGAGGAGAAGCAAGCTGCAGTGTTAGCTCATCCTCAAGCTACCATCACACCCCAGCCTCGAAGCAGACCGGGGCTGAATGGACTTACTTCATTTTTTGTTTGGCTATGCCCAGCAACTAGGTTGGCAATCTAGTGTGATCTGCTGTTATACTGGAGTGTGGAGGAGATTGTGCCTGGAAGACAGAGAGACACCATCTCTCCTCTGGAAATGTAAGTAGTCCTATTTAAAAACAAATCTGTCCGTTTATGAGTTCAATGTGTGTAATGTGCTTTAATTTATCCCTCCTATAATAACCAACGCCGACTGAAACGAGAGAATGTCTCTGGGTTAAGTAGTTAGCGTTAGCGCCCGTTAGCTTTTATGCTAACGGTTAGATCTGTGAGTCTGTCCGTGACAGCCCCTAGAAAACAGACGGTGAAACTGTATGGTGTGTTGGAAACTGAAGAGTATTTGTTTGTTGTTGACAGTGTGTAGTTATGCAAGCAGTCGTGGTACATGCAGCAGTAGGCCTATTACATCTCCAGTGTCATATAATAGACAGGAATAGCCTACTGTAAGTTGCCGCTGCTGCTGTTTGTTTCCTGTCCATTATATTTCAAAAAGCACACAGTATCACTCAGAACTCGTTTCTTCTTGAGCAAGGGCTATACTGAACTTATTAGTGGCCCATCTTATTTAATAATGGAAGAAAAAATATATTTTCATTAGTTTGTAGCTTTGCCATAACTACAGATGTATCATGTATGTAGGCTACACATGATGTAACATTGAATGTGCCATGTTTTACAGCTATCTGGGTGACCTGACGGAGCGTTGACCCACAAGGACCGTCACACTATCTGTTCCATCAGAGGACTGTTCACTGGGTGGAACAGGTGGTCTTCTCCAGGGCCCACCAGCAACAACTGGACAGTTACATACAATATGGCTTTGCTTCTGTTTGAATTATGTACACTTTATATTTCCATTTCACTGGCTATGAATAAACTGCTTTATTTTTAAGTATGGTTTTGGTCATTTTAAAATGTAATGATAATGTTTCAAAGAAAACATCTTCAGAGAGATAAAGGGTTGAATTAAAAAACGTATAAGTCAATGCATGTAGATCGGTCTGAAAACTAGTCCAACATCCTGACTATGAAAATGTGAGTTTCAAGTAATCCTTTACTACACGAAGCAAACAGTGACAGTAAGCAACACAATACATGTTTTAACAGTAAAACTTTATTATAAATGAGTGATCACAATACAAATGATACATTACCTACTAGATATTGAAAGGGTGTCAGATAATTTGCAGCTCTGACTGTAATTGTTTCTATATATTTTTTTTTTACAAAAGATAATATCTTTACAGTGGATCTTGACATGATACATTCCTTTCCTGCCACGTTACTGTACATTTACAGCATGGCTTCACAACCAAAGCTTTCACTCCACTGGGTTGTAGATCATTCCCCAGTTTAACCTGTAGAGACATACATAAAACGTTGCATGTTACAAGTTTAGAGAGTTTATTCATAAATACTTAGCTCATATTCTGTTACTGACTGTGACATATTTAAACTGTATTTACCTGAGGATAATGTCAGGGAAACCAGAAATCTTGATGCAATTTTCACAGTTTTCAGCTCAGACTCCTGCCTGACCAGGCTCAGTTGTAAAGCTTTTGGTTTAGAAGTGATAAGTGTGCTGATATTTGCTGTAGAAATGAAGGTAAACATGGTAACATCGATCTCCATGCTGCATTGGCCAAAAGTAAACAAAACTGACAGCTGGGCGTGTGCCATGCCCATATAGGTAGGTATAGAGTAAATGAGCAGGGCGGTGCATGCACGCCCATGTAGATAGGAGGGGGGTAGATGTCAAAACCAAATTTTTTAGGGAGAGGCCAAAAAAGGCCTGAAAAGGCAATGAAGAAATGGGCATTGGTAGAAAACTAATGGGCTTTTTGTACAATAGACCATTAAAACCTTTTGTAGTAGACCTCGGAAATACACATTTAAACCCGAGTTTTTGCATAATATGTCCCCTTTAACATTACAAACTATCAACACTTACAGACAAATAGTCTCCAAGGCAAAGGCGTTATAAAGAAATACCCTGCAGCATTTATCTGTAGGCTATGCTGGTCCTATAGTCTGCATACAACTGTGAACAAAATGTAGGCTACATGAAACACCGGAGATGTGGCGCTAGATCCTGTATGAAACACGTGAGGGCTCACTCTGACACTTTTTCCAAAAACCAAGATAAAATTAAAATATTAACACTTCATATTCACTTAGGAAAACTGCTATATAACAATACTTGCAATTGCAATATGTCAAGACAGTCTGTGCTGCCTTAACTATAAGTCAGTAATTATTGTTGTATAGCAGTTTTTCAAAGTAAATATGAAGTTTTAATATTTTCATTTTTGGAAAAAGCGTCAGAGTGAGCCCTCATGTGTTGCATACAGGATATAGCGCCAAATCTCCAGTAGTTGCCTAGCTTAGAATTTTTTTCACAGTTGTATGCAGTCTACCGGGACATCATAGCCTATACATGAGTATTTCTTTATAACGCCTTTGCCTTGGAGACTATTTGTCTGTAAGTGTTGATAGTGTGCAATGTTAACATTAACTTTCAGGTGTAAGAATGTAAAGTAAGCTACTTGTATGTTTATTTGATTGCACATGTGGCCCTGTTAGCTAGCAGGTACACTACTACAGAAGCTAATTGTTTGCTAGCTCACTATACTTTGTCATACATGCTAAGCTGTGTTTTTACAGTCATGTGTTGTTTAATACTTAAATAGGAATAGCATAGCTGTGTATACTTACCATATACTACTTTGTGTGTATTGTCTACTGTCTGTATAGGTCTGGTACTGTGTGTATATTGATTTATTTGTTCATGTCTATGTTACAGTTTTACAAAGAAAACCCTACCAATACAAGGTTCACGAAGAAACAAGAGAAGTCAAGCATTGTGTCTTTTATTCTTTATTGGGCTTTTAAATCTTAGCTGGCTGTCATGCTCCATACTACGCACTGCCACAGTAGGCCTACACAGTCTCTTTTATTTACTTCAACCTGATCTAATGTATATTTCTGTTATTATTGTGTGCTAATAGCTCTATGATTTGCTGATCTGCAATCTGCCTGTTTAAGCACCGTATTCACTTACAAGTTTGCACTAGTTGTATGCTGAAGCTAACATGCCTACAAAGTTTGAAGGCTGAGTGCCATTTGCCCTCCTTTTGTGTTTAAGCTGATCTCTTCCTGGTGATTTTTAGCAGCCATTATAACATATATTATATAACATACAATCTCTGGATTGTTAATTTAAGGACTGGAAAGTGCATTTGATTTTAAAGTAGTTCTTATTTCTGTTTTAAGTGTATGTATATATTTTTTGTTTAGTGTCTCAATGCAAATAAAACAGACTGTCTTGATTTATATTGCTTTTGTTAAGGTATTTTCCACATGTAATACTGATATGCTTCATGTTACTATCTATAAAGGGGATACTACTGCAGTTAACACTGTTGTGTGTATAATTAAGTGTAATAATATTTACTGAAAAGTCCAAATTGTTTCACTTTGAGGTAAAGTCAATACTTCATGACAGTATAATAAAGGTTTCATGACAGTCAATGTCAAAATTAGACAGTGTAATAACACTTAATGACATGTTAATGAAATGTACAAATTGTTTCACTTTACCTGAGGCCAAAATAATCATTCATGAGCATGTTATAACGGCATTAGACAGTGTAATAACGCTTCATGACATGTTATTGAACTGTCCAAATTCTTTCACTTTACCCGAGGCCAAAATAATCATTCATGAGAATGTTATAAAGTCATTAGAAAATGTAATAACGCTTCATGACATGTTAATGAACTGTCCAAATTGTTTCACTTTACTTCAGGCCAACAGAAACATTCATGACAGTATAATAAAGGTCTCATGACAGTCAATATCAAAACCTTACACATGACAGTTTAATGTAATCTTACAACATAAATCAAAATAGTTTTTTTTACATTTGATTATTAAGCCTACTATTACATGTTTATGACAGGTCATGTTATTGGTTAACCTCTTCAGCCCTAGAGCCCCCGGTACCGGGGGCAGCTGCGCTTTTTGCAACATACACCATATAAGGGCATGCTAACCATGTAGCAACATATCATGAAGCACACCCACTTAACGGAAAGAAGCTCGGCTAAAAGCTCATGATATCTATTTTGACCTAATCCAAACACAAGTCTCACACCAAGCAACTAAATGAGCTGGTAGAAAAAAAAGACGCTAACGGCTTATGTCCGAAAAATCGGTGCTAGCGATTATGCTACTTCATGCTAACGATACAAACACACTGTGTCATATGAACACAGTGTTGCCTCCTTGTGATTGGCGGATAAGTGTTGTTGTCGTGTATCTGGGGACTGTACCTCGATCGTATTGGCTCTGACGATCATCTACATTGTCCAATGGATTGAATGAAGACGTTGCGGGTGATTGACAGCCCCGCGAAAATAGACAGCTCCGTAACAAAACAGCGTTTTTTGACTATTTAGATAATAGACAATTTTTGTCGGTTGTCTTGCCATTTTCTTCCGCACACCACCACAAGGAATAATGGCAGACAGGAATAAAACCAAATGGTTCATAGTTTTGGAGCTACTAGACATAGCCTACATATTGACAGCGGCGCCCGGCTTAGTCCTGTCAACTCACCGTCGGAGGAGGAGGAGGACCTACTGCAGCGAGAACTGGATCCGGACAGCAGCAGTAATCAGATTACCTAATTATAGGCTATATATTATTAAATCTGCTCCAGTTGGAGATGAACTTCAGTTCCTTTGTATGGTGTTTTTTTGAATGGGAAAATGTAGGTCTGGTTTATTTTTCAAAACAAAGCCAAAACTGTTTTTAGAACAGTATTTAGATGGGTGGCTAATTTCCGCCTGAAAAATTTCTCTACTAAAACCTCTCTAACTTTGCTCTGCTTTACTTTATTAGCACCAATCTTGGCACAGGTAATGTTCAGATTGTTTGCTATTATTTGCTGGAGGATTTGGGCTGCAACTGCATGTTTCAAAGGGGATATTCACTCACAAAAGTGTACAGTTCTGTCAGGCGGAAATTAAATATTTTGTTTATGCTGTGTTCCATCTTCATTTACTCTGACCCAGTAACATCTATACTTATGCTTACACCTTCTCAGCAATCTAACAAGTGTTACCTTTATTATGATACCAGTATTATTCATATAGACCTTGTAGTTGCAGAGATATACTCTATTCAATATGGCCATGTCATTTTCGAGTGGAATCCTGAGCCAGAGGCCTAGGGCTTAAGAGGTTAATGTCAGGTCGACATAACCAAGATATTTTGTCTTCATTAATGTCAGGTAGTCATTACAAAGACACGGACAAGTTATTTTGTCTTAGCTTATGTCAGGTTGTCATTACCAAGTTATTTTGTCTTAGCTTATGTCAGGTTGTCATTACCAAGACATCGACAAGTTATTTTGTCTTAGCTTATGTCAGGTTGTCATAAAAAAGACATCTCATACAATGTCAATGTGTCATTAAACGTGACATAATTTACCGAATGACACTTTATGACAACATTCATAACCATTCATAACCATTCATAATGTTCATGACATGTGTCATGACAGTGTAATGACAGTCTTATGACAGTCTTATGACAGCGTTATGTATACGCCTTCAAATAAAGTGTTACCCAAAAATGTCAAAATCTGACAAAAAAAGGCAAAGTTGCAACACCAATAATCCCATCTATCTGAATAGTAATTAGTGCATATTCTCCTCTCAAAGTGCACTAGATCAATGCATTCAAATGTAAAGGGACCCCCCTAGGACCACGCCACCGCTGCTGGAAAAAATCCTGCGGTAAACACTGTTGCATATCATATATACTGATTGTTGTTTGATTTTTTACATTGGATTTTTTTCTTGTTATTTTACTACTTTTGTCTGGAAAATTCCTTCATATCAGTGTTTCTGCATAAGTGGATTTTCAATTCATAGATATGGTGATATTTCATCAAGTTCTGAGGTGTCTTTGTGAAGGGATTCAACAGGTGTTATGCAAATTATTCTGTATATTTGATCTATTTATTATTTTCAAAGCAAATTTGAAAATGTCATATTTTTGCTTTCCATGGAAGGTGGCAGATGGTTGTTATACTGATGTGGAAAGCTTCTGGTAGTAGTGCTATCATGGTAAACCCCCCCCCCCCCCCAGCTGTGCCAAAAAGCAGGCGCAGAGATCTTGCAAGGGCAAAAATGTTCCGCTCGCACGCTCAACGCGCGCTCGCTTGTATCCCCCCCAATGTTAAACTCGTTCCTACGCCCCTGTGTGTGTGTGTGAGAGAGAGAGAGAGCGCTGCACAGAAGCACACAGGTTGACTGTGAGCAAATTGTTTCCTAGTTTGAGGGGGAGCTCAATACGGGAAAACCAGCAACAGGAAATGGAGGCGTAGCGTTGTTAGCCGACGCCAGCGCTAATAGACTCTGGCGGAAACGGTTCAGCCAGACTAATGTTAAATACTCACCATGTCCTCTCCCTGCTCCTATCCTTGTCGCTCTCCTTGTTCAGGATATACCACTGCACCCTCTCTCTCTCTCTTGTTCTCCTTGCTTCTCTCTCAATTCTCTTTCCTCCCTTACTTGGTCTTCCTGTATTTTCTGTAATAAACTTGAGAACTTAAACAACAAGTGAGAAATGCTAGAAATATTATTTGTTTCCTTCAAATTACCCTATATACATTTATTTAATGTTCAAATAATATCACCTAGCATTATGCATTCAAATCCAAAAGAAAATTCTCATTAGCTTGAAAGTTTGCTTCCCTAATTTGCTTTACTAACCTCAGTTCCTCCATTGTCCCCTTCTGTCTTTCTTTTTCTAATCACCCAGATTTTAGACTCATCTGCAAATGTAATATATATTATTTAACTATGTATATATACATTGTGCACAGTGCATCCCTTAAGAGTCTGTACCAGCCTTTTAACTTCTGAGCCTTAAGCCATTTTTTAGATGTTTTGGTTCACCTGGATGTATTCTCTTATTAAGATTGCATTCATCACCCCTAAAATGCATAGCTGTCGAACTATATAATTTATTTGGGTCACAACCTGGACTATCAGAACATGTGGGCTGCAGTGATGTTGTTTGAATGTAGGAAATCATCAATTAGACAGTAAAAAAAGCAAAAAATATCTCACAATTATTTATTGATATGACACAAAAAGGCAATTTGATTAAGCTTGTTATTGCTTAAAACACTTCTTCTTAGTCTTGGGAGTCAAAAAGTGATGAGAAAATTATAAAATAACTATAAGTTATTAACTATTCCCGCTCTTTTAAAAAGTCCATAGGCTTTTTTCCTGCATTTATGCTAATGACCAAATGCTTACAGGTGATTAGCATAACTCCTTAACTAAAATACGCGATGAAAATGGATTTTATATGGCAACAAAGAACAACATCGGATCTAACAGTATGGATTAATTTTTCAAAGTTCCCGAAAATACCTAGGCTACAAGCTCCTGACTGGATATAAGCTCATGTAAAGGCTATGAGTGATCCAAAAAGATCAACAACACACACACACAATGTAGTCTACTAGAGGAAAAACCGCACGGAGGTTGCGGTTTATAGGTCAAATAAAATAACTTCACTCTCTGCTAGAATCAATGTAACTTTACAACCATGTACTACTGACAACAACTGCCACACTCGCTGTTAGGTTATTTTTCTTCTTTGATGTAAGCTACGTGATAATGTGCTGCGCAATTTACGTTACGCGCTGCCCATTTTCTAAAAGGAGCTACGTACCAAAAAAAAAAAAAAAATAGCAAATGAGGAGGAGAAAGATTTTTATAGCAGCGGCGGAGAAAATATAGCAGCGGCTGCGCGCCGCTGCTGTGTGAACGTGGGGGGAACACTGAAACATACAGACTAGAATGTTTTTTTTGTACCAGACCTTATATAGGTTTAATAATGCGGTGAAAACAGCCAATTCAACATGGGGGTCAATGAGAAATTGCTCTATTATGAAACCTGCCCCTAGTGGCCACTCGGTAAAACAGAATTTTTTTGTCAGTTCCGCATTGGATGCTGTTAGAAGTCGTTGTGGTTGGGGGTTCGTTAAAACCCCCCCAAAATAATTCTCTTTTTTACGGAGGAATTAAAAGCCCCTGACAAATAGATTTCAAGGGCACTCCAGGGGCATTTTGTCCTGAGCCCACGCTGATTTCCTACTCTGCTCAGACGATTTGTCAGGATGCTTTCTGGGACACAACATTTCTTTATAAAAGTCAAACCAACGTTTTTTTATACTATGGGCATCTGCAGAGCTTTTTTTGTCATCCCTTTAAAATAGGAGGATAGCGTGGACATGCTGCCCTATCGGGAGAACAAGAGCCTATCCGCTAATGGAGCTTTAACTGGATTAGGTTCTCCTTGATCGCTACAGTGAAGGTCATTCACCACCAGCACAGGGCAAGAGGGACCAAGTTAGTTGACGTAGTTCCAGTCAGTGGAAGATGCTGCTGCTGCTAGTTTCAGACAAATGCATAACACTGACTTGGCCTTCAATTTAAAATAAATGATCTGGTCTAGCCATCAACCAGATATGATGGATGTGTTGTATCTTGATGGTGTACGTATTTATCTATCATTGCTGCACTGGTCCTTTTATAGAAGCTGTCTGAGATAAATGGCTTCCAAGTCACATTTCTTGGGGGAGTATCTGAGTCTCTCTGAAAAATAAATAAATAAAAAAGCCCTGATGATGTCCATTCATGGATAGCCATGCAGAAAGATAACGTCCCTTTGAATCCAACATGAATCTGGGATGTTGGGGTTGATGCTGAAGTCAAGAGTCTTGCTTTAGCTTTCAATGAAGTTAGTTTGTACGTGGAGTGGACTACCATCAGGCTTGCTTAAAGAATAGCAAGACATCCTGAACATCTTGTTTTTACTGTATGTTATCTATCTCGACCTGCTGCTGCAGTGACATATGTACTAAGGGCGTGTTAGTACACTGTCACAGAACAGTTAGGCATGGTAACAGGTGCACAAGAGAACCACCATCAGTGATGGGCATGTTGCTATGGCTACAGAGGGCCCCTTTGTCTACATACCCATTTACAGAGCCTGCGCCGTGTATAAACACGCAGGCTTTATTTCTTCTTCTTTTTTGCAGCACAGTACGGACAGTTAACTGACGGTGAGGAGATACTTGAAGACTTTGTCAAAAAGTGTTTTGGATTTGGATTCCCAACTCAACCTTTAAAGCTACAGTGTGTCACTTTATCTGATATAAATGAATGTTGGTTACATTCACCATCGACAACAGGGTGACACAAAGTTGTTAAGGCATATCAGCTCCACACCTGTTTGCCAGTTTGATCAGATTAAGATTTTTGAATCGGTGTATTTTCTTATTACAGTGTCCCCTACTCTTAATAATAGTCGCGCTGGAATTTCAGCGGCAGTGAATGCAAATTCAGTGAGAACATTTAATATGTTGCTTCCTGGTTAAATTCAGTATAACGTTATGTGTACTGAATATTGGCACAGAATATGATGTCATCAACAGCTTCAATCTAGAATAAAGTTGTATCAGTTATCGTTTGAACTGCCACACTCTCGTTACACTTAGAGATCCCACCAGTATGAAATGCTGCGGCATTTACAGAGGCTTATGAAGGCAGTGGAGCAATAACTTCAACAGGAGGGGCTGTTGAAGAATATTCATTCAATACGAGGCAGCCGTCGCCTGCTTATAATGATGAGTTGCTTGCATTCTTCTGGCTCTTTTTCATTCCAGGTCCAGAAGTTCTATTCAATATACAGTATATTTAAATGTTGGAGAAATCTTATTATTGCTATCATCTTTCACCAATCAACAACACAATGCATATAGATCAAGATGTGAGCTCTAGACAATTTTCTTGCCGATTATTTTCTTTTGCAAATTCACATCACCAAATGATTGCATGAGCTACAATGCAACCTAGCTGTGATGTGGGAGCCTGATATATATTTTCATAAATATTCTTTGCCTCTATTCAATATTTTAAGTGAAAACCCCGTAGAACTCCCTGATGCTGTTAAACATTATAGAAAAACTTTTGTCACCGCTTAAAATGTCAAGGGTAAATGTCAGGTTTAAATGTACCTCGTAATAGAATGATTAATATTTCAGAGTAACCTTTTTGGATTCAGAGTGTATTAATAATAGATTGATTTCTTATTTGTCCTCTCTCAACAGACCCAAAAAAAAAATTATCGCATTTCTGGGGCTAAGGGTATGAAAATTAGCTATTCTCGTGACATGCGTTTTTGCTAATAATTCTTGCCCTGACCTAAAAAAAAATTAAAAAAAAACTAAATCTTTGGAAGATTCTAAATATCAAATTGAATAGAATTGGTCCAGTAGAGCAGACAGAACTTTTCCTAGAGTTGGAATACAATAACGGCAAAAATAAATATTCAGTTTTGATATGTTTAAAAACAAATTATGTATATACTGTACATCAGGGGTGTCCAAACTTTTTTCACTGAGGGCCACATACAGAAAAATCTACAAAGGGCCGGGCCACTTTGCAAAAATAACACATTTATCAGGACATGTAGATGCTCTGATGTTTAGTTTCATAGTGTCTTTGTAAATTGTAATCCTTCTTCACGGCAACACTTTCCTTGCACATTAAACAGACACATTTCCCCTCTTGTTTATATGCCAATGATACACCCAGTGTTTTCTGCCTTTGTGTCTAATGTCCAGCAGGGTGAAGATAGTATCCAGCCGAGGTCCCGACCCTCCTAGGGGGGTCCGGGGGTATGCCCCTCCGGGAGATTTTTTAAAGCGAAATGCATGAATCTGGTGCACTTTGAGAGGGAAATTAAGAGGCTAAATCTGAAGAATTTTGTATGAAAAAAAAATGGAGACACTGTGTCAGATGAATTAGAAGCTATTGGAGAAGGACGCATAGATTTTCCATATTAATATTAATTTAAAATAAAATATTATGCAGGGTCCTCTGGGATGGGCTTGTTGCTCATTTTCTTTTATGGGACATATTTCTCTAATATAATGAGTGCATTTAAATTATTTAAAAATTAAAAGCGCCATATTACATTATATTTTAAAAATAGTCCCCAAACTACGGGCCGTAGTTTGGGGACCCCTGCTGTACATTATCTATTTATAAAGCAAGAAACGTCTGTCTGTCTGTGTGTGTGTCTGTGTTCCTGTGGCTCGCATATCTCTCGGACTGTTAGTCAGATCGACCTGAGCTCCCGAATATGGCTTGCGCACGGCACGAAGGTGTGGATCCTTGATTGATTGTGAGGTTTTTTGGACCAAATATGTAGAAGTTATCATAAAAAATTATCATGCTGGTGGCAAATACATGCGCGCACTGAAGGCCACAGTAACGACGGGCATGAAGTAGTCTCCAGCTAAACCCCGCCTCCCTCTGATTTGATTGGCCGCTGCGACCAAAGCATGAATTTACGAACGGGACACACACAGCAGACCGACATAGCCTGGTGTTACTTCCTCATTCAATGGACCCAACTTTCCAAACAAAACGTTCTTAAACCTTTCCACAGAGATCACCAACTCCTCAAACCTGTCCGATTTAGTGTTAAAGATTGCACGTTACGCTATTATCACTGTTATAGAGTTAATGTATAGTTTAACACTTCCGTGACAGTGACGCTAATTTCAGTTAGCGTGTCAATAGCGGTTTCCATTTAAACTAGCATGGTCTCGGATAGCTCTGCTACCGGTGAATGTAAACATGATCACTTACACAGAATGTTTTAAATTTGTTAGAAACTAACAGCTAAATGAGCTAAAGACTATGTAAGATGCAAAAATGCCCTTCTTTTTGTTTGCAAAGATAAATGCTGCTGCCTTCAAGCTGCAATTACCAATAAAAAAACATTTTCACCTGCTTTGCCCATAAAGAGTAGAGGATTATATGGCGCAACACATATTAAAGAAAGAACATAAGTCACATTGACGAGCGATGTGACAGCCATTTCAATGACTGTGTGACACCGCCTATGTGTAGGCTACATCTGTGCCCCACTTTGATAGACGGGTTACATTTAAGCATGCATAAGCTACTGCTTCCTACGGGCACTGCACTCAGAGCCGGCCCGAGGCATAAGCGAACTAAGCGGCCGCTTAGGGCCCCCGAATGCCTGGGGGGCCCCCTCCAAAAAAAAAAAAAAAAAAAAATCTTTTTTTTTTTTTTTTAGTTTGTGTGTTTGATATTAACATCATATTATGCAAATGTGAGTTATACAAAAAAAGAAATAAAATGTTTTGGTCTAGATAATTAATAGCCTAAAAATGTAATCAGTTCATCTGGGAGGAAATCCGAAATTATCTGATCATGTCACGTTCACATCCATGCACAGTGTGTATTGAGTTTATTTAAAAACAATTGGAAATGGGGCTGCCCTCAGTTGCCCATGCACTGTGTATAGTCTATAGCCTATTTCAGCCTTGTCTGTGGAAAAAAAGATACAGTAGCTGGACAACAGAGTTCTTCTGCTTAGTTCCTCACACTGCATTTAAAAGCATTCACTATGTTACAGAGAAATATGTCCCGTAAAAGAAAAAGAGCTCCAAGCCCAACCCAGAGGACCCTCCATAATATTTTATTTTATATTAATATTTTTATGGAAAATCCACGTGTCCTTCTTCAATAGCTTCTAATTCATCTGACCCAGTGTCTCCAAATAATTTGTTCACACAAAATTCCTCAGATTTAGCCTCTTAATTTTCCTCAAAGTGCACCAGATTCATGCATTTCACTTTAAAAAGGTTAAAAAAATCTCCCGGGGGGGCATACCCCCGGACCCCCCTGGGAGGGTCTGAATCTCGGCTGTATAATATTTTCGCACAGCCGCACAGTGGAGGCACTAGCGGAAAACAATGGGTGTGTGAATGATATTTAACAAAGATCTATAGTTTCAGCAGCGCTAACATTGGAGAGGGGCCCCCTAATCATATTTCGCTTAGGGCCCCCTGAAGGCTTGGGCCGGCTCTGACTGCACTAGTATATAAAAAGTTACAATACATCGATTCTCATTATAACACAAGTTAATCAATACTGTTTAGCTAATGTAGAAGAAGAAAAAGACAAACAAAAGGAATTAAATGTTGTGGCCCCCACGGCCTAATTAGTTGTCACTCTGAGGAAGTCAACAGAGACTTCAGGAAACTGCTCCCAGCACAGGCACATCATCCCCCTAACAGTACTAATAGAATGGAAGTTTTCTCTTAAAAACGCCACCGCAAGCGTTTAATAGCCGTTTTATTTTCAGTTTTAGCCGTTAGCCCGAGGAGGGCCTACGACTTCTAGCTTATAATGCCCGAGAACGAGAATATTTCAACATCCGGAACGTCAGTGAAACGTGCACTGCGCGTCATGCTTTAGGGGCGTGTTAGGCACCCATGATGCAGGAAGTAATGGGAAGAATTATATCCTTGATGTTGCGCTGCGCCAATGAGCAGCTTTCATAGGAAGGAATGGGCGTCACCTTTCAACAGTTTTCAATCCGCTGTCCATTTCTTCATAGGTCCATGATCTCACCTCTTCTATTCACATTGTTGATAGGCAATCTGGGAAATAAAGGAAATTGTTCTTGAACTCGTCATTAAACTGGGTGGATCATATAAACGAACATGAACAACATCAATCTAAATATGCAGCTAAACTAACTGCAGAATACCAGGGTGAGACATCCCTAACTGCCCACGATTAGATTTTTAATAACAGCCAATATCTACCAATGGATCAGTATAACCCATTTGCAGTCCATCGCAGTGAAGGATCCTCTTTATATCTGTCTATTATAGTCATGTGTAGGAGGGCCACAGAGGCTATCCCCACAGTGCAATGAGGGGAAGAAAGTATAATTTCTCTTGGTCTGGGGCCTGGCAGATGGATGGTCTCATTCTGAATGGTCTGATCTCTCTCACGAGGAGTTTACTGTAGATTTGGAGAAAAAGGACAACCTTATGATCTGGCACCACGAGAAACTCTAGAGGATGTTTTTTTGTCAGCCTGTCCTGCTCAGACTCTCTACACTGAGGAAAAGTCATCAGCCAATTGGATTCTCTCGTCACTCTCTCTCTCTCTGCCTTCCAGTAGCAATAGATTTACTGTCGATGGCGTGATGGATTGCAAGAAGTTTAGATCAGCAGTTAAAAGATGATGAATTATGACCTCGATCCCAAGAAAGAAGAAGTTGAGAACGGCAATGTGTCTTCCCAGAAGGCTAACACTTGACAATTACCGCAGAGTTATAAGTGGCCTCATGCACATCCCAACATACTAGATTGAATGTAAATACATTCATTGCTCACGTCGCATGGCAGGCTTTGAATTTGCACTTTACACATGCTACCTTATGTTGAGCTAAGGCTGCTTTCACATAATAAGCGATTCTCTGTACATGAGACAGTGCACCTCAATACCTTTAAACTATAGTGTCTAGTTACTACAGTAGGTTTCGCTCATTATATGAATTGCCTGGATCACCCTTTTCACTGCCTTTTCATTAACAGAAATCAAAACCTGAAGCAACGGTTTCAAAATAAAAACAGTAAACTAGTAAAACCTAGCATTTAAATGTAAGCATTTAAAACACAGCAATAAATAATAAAAAGTCAAATTGGAATATGAATCTAAATTCAAAAGTAAAAGCAGGCTCCAACAATACAATGAACTTCCGCCAAGTGACATTTGGGCTGGACTTATTGTGTTAAGTGTGTTTGAAGTGGCTAGCCATGTGTCAGGGAAGCCAGGCATCAGAGGCGCGTCAGTAAGTCAAGTATCATAATATGTTTGATGTTCTACGTTCAGAGCCAGATCCTTGTGCAGAGTTGGACTTAACCATTTAACCCCCTTTTTTAAGGCCCTCTCAGATAGAAAAATATTATTTTTGGATTCTAACCAGTCAGTCTCAATTGTATTCAACCAATCAATCAAGTACAATTCCCCTAGTGGAGCATTGGGTACTAGGGGTGGGAATCTCTTGGCACCTCACGATTTGATTCGATTCCGAGGTCAACGATTCGATTCAAAATTGATTCTCAATGCATCTCGATGCAATTTTTTTTTAACTTACATACCTATGTGTGATTTTCAAAAATATATTTATATACACATCTGAGTTTGCTACTCAGTTTGCTAATCACTTCCTACTTTTGTGATGATCATTAAATACAATCAACAGATGAATTACCTTCTCTAATATTGTATTAGAGAAAAAGCTTTTCTTGTCACAAATATGACTTTCTATGACCACTGCAATAATCAATGCAGCTTTCAACACAATATGGAAGTATGTAAAAACTAAACCGATTCAGTTTAATTTTCTTTCTACTCTTGTGAATCATGTTTCTATAGGATTTCTATTCTATTATTCTCTATGTCATTTCAACACATTGTGCAAAAAGTATGGCTTGGAATTCAGCTCTCATTACAAAAACGTAAACAGACACAAAGCCAGTGCAGGTCATATGGGTTTGCTGCTCTCTGCCCTTTTGTCGCCACTTTTAACAACTCACACTTGTTTGGTGTGTATGCGCAGTGGCGCAGGAAATACTAATATTAAACACTAGTAAAAAACATTTTTTTATTTTTTATAAATCGATTATTAACTTTTATGAATCGATTCGGAATCGTTCGAGAGAGAATCGCGATTAATCGGAAAAACGATTATTTTTCCCACCCCTACTGGGTACTAAGTCCCACTCCCCCCTACTGCCACACCCCTGTCTGTTATCTAAAGTACATACCACAGACATCTAAAAAAAGGGAGTGATGTAGTGTTTGCGACACTGCCTTATATGGTATTGGTCATGACGTAGTACATGAACAAGTCAGACATGCCCTTCTATCCCGGAGATTAACCTGAGTTCTGATAAACAGTCGTCCGTTCTTGTCATTCATAAGACAACCTAGAACAGGGGTTTTCAAAGTGTGAGAGAGTGAGCCCCCCCCCTCAGAGAACAAATTTCAGGGGAGCCCCCTCCCCCCATATTTTTTTTATAAATCCATTTGTGTTTTGAACGATCTTTTAATTATTTTACACATTTTAAACATATTTTTGAAACATTCTAAACATCTTTGTGCGTTTTTAAACACATTTTTTAAAACATCTTTATCTAAGTATGTTTTTGTTTTGCTTTTTCAAAATACATTTGAACATCTTAATCTAGTAGTTTAATCCTGCTTCCTTTAAGCATGGATAGTAGTGACTGAGTGTGCAGTGGAGTTAGAAAGATAGGCACAGACAGACTTGTCCAAATTATTGACTTATGTTAAATGTCATTCCCAGTGTTTTTTTCGCTATTTAAAGTGAAATTCATGAATCTGGTGCACTTTGAGAGGAACATTAAGAGGCTAAATATGAGAAATTTTGTGTGAACAAATAATTTGGAGACACTGGGTCGGATTAATTAGAAGCTATTGAAGAAAGACACGTGAATTTTCCATAAAAATATTAATTTAAAATAGAATATGTAGGGTCCTCTGCATTGGGCTTGGAGCTCTTTTTCTTTAACGAGACATATTTCTCTGTAAAATAGTGAATGCATTTAAATGCAGTGAAAGGAACGAAGCAGAAGAACTCTTGTCCAGCTATCTTTATTTCCAAAGACGAGGCTGAAAAAGGCTGTAGACTATACACAGTGAATGGGCAACTGAGGGCAGCCCCATTTCCAATTTTTTTTTTAAATAAACTCAATACACACTGTGCATGGACGTGAAAGTGACGTGATCAGTTAACCTCGGATTACCTCCCAGATGATTAATTATCTAGACCAAAACATTGTATTCCTTTTTTTGTATGATAACTTACATTTGCGTAATATGATGAATCTCCTTTTTTAGATGTGACTGAGTAACAGTGTCTGCAGTAATAGTTTGACACACAGACGGCCGTTTGAATGCAATGCAGTAATTCCACCAGGATGGAACAATTCAATTACTTTCTAATAAATGAGGTTTTCTGTACCACTAGAGGTAAAGAAACACACACACACTAATATTGGCTTCCAAATCAATATGGCTCCATGGGTCAGTCAGTAGAGGCAATTAACTTCTCAACTGCAGTGATTCAGCCGCAGCTGTGGGTTAAGCCACATCTCAGCCTGGAGATTAGACAGGCAGTGTTTTTTAGTCTCTTCTTCACGCTCCGCCTCCTGCCAGACAAAGGAGATCCTCTCTCTCTCAGATCATGATGATCTACTTGTCCTTCTCCCTCCCCCCCCCGCATGCTCTGTCTGTCCTCAGCCTCCGCTCCTCTTATTAACAAGATCCACATCATGACAGGTTCCTCCTTTGAAGCTCTGCTAATCAGGAGTCAGGGCTGAGGCTCTGAGGCAAAAATGTCACTTGCTGCTATTTTATCAAATGTGAGTTGCCTTCCGGGGCTAGCTTTTTGCCTGCTTCATGTTTTTTCTGATACAAACCCACTGTTTCAATATTATTAACATGGTTATTTATGGTGTTGCAAGCCCAACAGGCTAAGACAGGGGTTCTCAACCTTTTGCAAGCTGGGCCCCCCCAAAGCTGGGTCATTGCAGTTGGGCCCCCCCACCGACCCTGACAACCCCCCCCCCACACACACACACACACACACACACCACCCAACACAGATAGATAGATAGATAGATAGATAGATAGATAGATAGATAGATAGATAGATAGATAGATAGATAGATAGATAGATAGATAATCTATTATTGTTATTATCACAAGGGCTAGGCCAGTGGCGCACCTTTGAGTTGAACATTGGGTTTAGGGTTGTGGTCCGGAAATTTCTTATATTTTAACGTTAAATTCTGGTGCACTTTAAAAGCTAATTATGAGATTGTATCAATGAGACACTGAGGAAATGTGTTTTTTTTTAATCTCCTTAGAAGAGAAGAAAATAGTAGCCTAAATAGAACATACACAGAATAAATTCTACAATAGGTATACCTGTTATGAAAAAGCTTCACAAAACAAAGTCTATGATCAATGGGAAACACTGCTGTCTGACAACCCAGTTCAGAGAATGTTTCAACTATTGAGTCTTGGATTTGGAAAGTGGCCAGATTTAGCTCAAAATGCTACCTGCGATTAATGTGCTGTGCAGCCTGAACGCGGAGTTGTGTGTGTCTCAGTGGCGATTCCAGGAAATTTTGACTGGGGGTGGCCAAGGTGGGCCACAGAGCTAGAGTGGGGTGGCCATCGCACCCCTGAATGAATAGCATGTGATATGCTGTACAACCAATTCAAAGATGATTTATAATCTCAAATGCCCAAATCATGTTAGTATCCACTGTAATGTTTGTCAGAAAACTAAACCCCTGAAGGGGGGTCTGGGGGCATCCCCCCCAGAATATTTTTTTGTGTTTTTAACATGTAATCTAAGCATTCTGGTGCATTCTGGTGCATTCTGGCGAAGATAATAAAGGAAAAAGTCAATATTTATTTCAGTTCAGATGAATAGTAAAATTAGCAAGACAACATAACTTGCTAGCAGCCAGATGCCTAACAACTGGACAGAGGGACGGATGACCACTAGCTTTTGACCAAATATCTTGCTAAAAAAATAAACCTTTATTTATGAAATTCTGCCCTTGCTAAGAACATGTTACACTCGCTAACTACAAACTTAAATTTTTTTATTCAGATTTCAAAAATCTGCTGGGACACGTGCCCATACACATGCATGGGTGGCACGCATGTCACAAGCACACTTATGCTGTTTTCAAGACCTTTGCTGACCAGAGACCAGTTCTAGTGGCCACAGTCCTACCATTAATTCAGTACTTGAAAATTGCAAACTGATCTCATATCAGTGGATTGGAGTGTTTGTGTGATGAACTTGGCAACTACCTATCAAAAAAAGTTAAGAAAGAAAAAAAATACATATCATCTCTGAACTAGGCTACATATCAGGAAAAAAATTGAAATTACAAAAAAAAAAAAAAAAAAAAAAGATTTTTTTTTTTTTTCCCATCCCCCTCGCGCCCCCCCGGTAGTGTCCGCGCCCCCCCGGGGGGGCGCGCCCCACCGGTTGAGAACCACTGGGCTAAGATATAGGATTAGTGCTAGAATTGCAATTTGCAAAAAATAAATGTGTGTTCACACTGAATCTGGATGTCTCATATGAATAAGCTGGAACACATTTCTGCTCAGTGTTTGGCCCAAAATTCATCTCATTCTCATAAATGACCAATACAGGTTTACAATGAAAGAGGTCAAATGTTATTGTATTGATGTAAGTTTACCCTTTATTAATATTTTTAGAAAGCAGTAAGCCTCAAATAGTGATTGACAAGCATTTCCAGTTGTGTTACATGCATGCAAAAACAGAATTGACATATAACACTGCTATAATAGAAATCTCTATACAAACAATTGATCCGTTTGTGTCTAGCCGAAAAGTGGTCGAACATTTAGCAGCTAAAAGGTGGAAATTTACCTCATGGGTCTGTGAATAGCTCCTTGCCATGCCCCAGAGAGGTGAAATCAAAGTGTAAAATATTTTGTGTTGAAGTGAATGAAAATCAATGAACGTCCAGATGTAGATCAGTGACGGCCACCGAACTCAATGAACTGTTAGGTGATTGCTGCTGTAAATTGCTTGGGGGGGAAATTACCCACATCAGCATTTTCTACTATCCCTGACAGGTAATGTTAAAAATACAGTGGAGCGAGCTGAAAGTACTTGGAAACTAAAATAGATTTAAAAGGTATTATCACTTTATTAGTAGCAATAGTGAACACTGACCACCACTGATTTAAACAAGTAGTATAATGTGAGTTTGGGGGCCAGAAAATCAAAACAAAGAGCTCAACGATGCTAAAAGGCCCCAGATCTAGGAAGTATAGAGAAACCGTGTACTCCACCTTTTAATATTTTGTGTATACTATATTTAGCCGTAGAGAACTGGCTGTGCCAGTATACCTAACAGACCTTTTTGGTGGCATGCAGGCTATTTTGCCACATGATATTTGTGCCGCTGTCTGAATGTATTGGTAAAGGACCACAGGAGCTACTGATACCACTGACTCATATGATGCTGTATTGTGTTGGTACAGTTTATGCCTGTAGGGAATGTCACTATAGATTTAATTATAGTATGAGCATACAGCGCTTTTTCTCCATATTCAGTACAATAACGAGCTGTCCAGAATAAACCATACAACTGAGTAGCTCATGCAAGAAATGACCCAGTATAAGCATGTGACAGATGTGTATACATGCTGCCAGTTCCAGCGATTTAGGTAGCCGATACGGATGATTACAAATGTCATCTTCGCTTTTATTTAACCACTGCAAACTATTCAATATGCAAAATGTTACCTTGGTTACGGTCACCGAGGGAAAGTGTCTGGGATATTTACATCCATGTACTGCAGTGTGTCCAATCAGGTTATAGGAGGATTCCAATAGGTTGCACTTTTTGTACTGGAGGTGTAGCGATAGATGAGAACGACTTGCCGATAGTCATTCATCTTCTCCTGAGTGTAGGGGATTGCAGATAATGCGACTTGCCTGCCTTTCCAGAGTAATTACACACAAAAGCATGTGGAATCGAAAGCCGTTAACTATAGTGTAACAGGCTGCTTCACTATCTAAAGCCCTTCGCTTTCACCTTGATAGAAATCCTGGAAGCTGTCCGATATCACTCCGAGATTAGTTTTACAGCTTTTTTCACTGAAGGCGAGGGAATGTCCTTCACACAGCTGGTGTTGTTTGGACACTTTTGGCATGTTTGTCCCAACAGCTATTTGGTAAAAACCTGGGCCGGCTTCTGAGAATAGCTCAGTTAATTTTATAAACAAGAGGAGGTTGTGGAAGGGTTTTCTGTCCTTTGCCTGTCACCTCTTGTTCAAATCCCTTTTAAAAATATACCTTTGGCCTTGATGAAAGCTGGATGAAAGTACCCTCTGAAGACAGGGTGGGATATAACTAGAGGAATGGATGCATGTTGAAATGTCATATGAGATGATAGTGGACATGTGATGGGCGTGAGGCCAAGGTCACAGCACAATGACAGAGCTGAGAGAGGAAGCACAGACTCACTGCAGAGATTGCCAGCGAGACACGTCTGATTACGAGTTACCTTAAGGCAGGGGTGTCCAAACTACGGCCCGCGGGCCAACTGCGGCCCGCGGCCCGCTTTTTATTGGCCCGCGGCCGATTTTAAGAATATAATGTAATATGGCCCTTTAAAAAAAAAAAAAAAAAAATTTTTTTTTTTTTTTTTTTTTTGCATTTCTTAGTTAACCCACTAGTGCAGGGGTGTCAAACACTGATTGATTGGCCTGTGGCACATTTTAAAAATATAATGTAATATGGCGCTTTTAATTTTTAAATAATTTAAATGCACTCATTATATTACAGAGAAATATGTCCCATAAAAGAAAAAGAGCCCATCCCAGAGGACCCTGCATAATATTTTATTTTAAATTAATATTATTATGGAAAATCTATGTCCTTCTCCAATAGCTTCTAATTCATCTGACACAGTGTCTCCATTTTTTTTCATACAAAATTAATACTTAAAACTTAATTTCCCTCTCAAAGTGCACCAGATTCATGCATTTCACTTTAAAAACGTAAAAAAAATCTCCCGGGGGGGCATACCCCCGGACCCCCCTAGGAGGGTCGAGACCTCGGCTGGATACTATTTTCACCCTGCTGGATATTGGACGCAAAGGCAGAAAACACTGGATGTATCATTGGCATATAAGCAAGAGGGGAAATGTGTCTGTTTAATGTGCAAGGAAAGTGTTACCGTGAAGAAGGATTACAATTTACGAAGACACTATGAAACTAAACATCAGAGCAGCTACATGTCCTGATAAATGTGTTATTTTTGCAAAGTGGCCCGGCCCTTCGTAGATTTTTCTGTATGTGGCCCTCAGTGAAAAAAGTTTGGACACCCCTGCCTTAAGGATAAAAATGCATGAAGGAGCCTGCATGGTGTTCAATCGGATGATATACTGGTAAATGTGTTCTTTATAAATAGACCAGATGTTCCACACTCAATTTTGAATATGAACTTAATCACATCCATTTTGATTGAGTTTCATTAGTTTGAATAATAACAGTTCATTGTTAATCTAAAAATAAATTTTTTTTATTTCCAATGCACAGCCCTCTCACTTTGTACACAGTGTAACGGATCAGTTTGAGCTCTTTTTGGTCGGCTCAGGTTTGGTGGTTTCAGTCTGTGTTGAGGGCACATATTTATCATGTCCTACCTTTAGCTCTAATTACACTGACTATTCATTCCGTCTTTTAATTTACTCTGACAGTTGCTAACCAAAGGCAATGGCAAGCTGTCGTCATCAGTCTTAGCTCGGACATAACTGCATATGGCATTGGTTTTGAATATGATGATTTTGTGGTTTGGTGCTTATTTCGTCAGTTTTAATACATGTAAAAAAAAATGTATATGGTGAAATGTTATTAAAATCTACAGTTTTGCTGCACCTACCTGTAAAAGGCATGCAATGTTTGAACCAGTCCTTGACATACTAGCATCTGAAGATGGATAACAATGGTCAGTGTGCAGAACATATTTCATGTCCAGGCACTTGATCAAAAACAGTTGTAGATATTCTTTTTCACAATAACTCGCGACACTGTGGATTCATCGATTCCAAAAATAGTTGAAAGCATTAAAAAGGTCAATTCTAGTAATTTCCCATAATTCCCAATTTTGAATATTTCCAGAATTCCCGAGCTTAATTTCCCATGGAAAGTTTCCGTAAATGTATGGGAAACTTTCCACCCCTTTGTGACCCTAGCAGAAGATTTACAAATGTTTCCACCTCCATCTCCCACGCCACCCTGATAGAACATGTAGCCATGTATAAAGTATATGTATGTGAAACCGAAAAATTACAACAACAAAAAAACTTCCCCTGTAGTAAATGTTCCTCAGGAAAATAGATACCAAGACATAATAAGACATCTCAATACCCAGAACAACATACATGCAATTACTTGTTTGTTCAAACAAAACAAAGCCCTTGCTAGTTAAAAACAAGCTCTAAATGTGGATGGAATAGATGAATAGTTGGAATGAACTGAGCTATGCCCATGTTAATCTCATTATCAGAGGGAGACACTGGCTTTACCTGATGTGAATTGCTAATGTGAAAGCAGCCTCATACTGCTGATGTTTCTGCCGATAGGCAAACACATTTCACACTGCTTATGTGATTAAATTTCCCCTGCTCTAATGCTAAATGATTCAGTTTCTGTTTGATAAGGGGGCTGGGCACCGGCTCACTGATTGATCCGAGAATTTTTTTTAATTCAGTCTCCCTATAAATCAAGTCACTGGAATCCATTCATTAGTGTTGACACTGTGGTGTTGTCTCTGCGGCACATCAGAGAGCTGTTTAGGAACGTGTGAATAAGAATGTGTTTACTGCATCGCCCGAGAAACAATATGAAAACTGGGCCAAAACTAGCCCCCCGCGGCCACTCAAGTTTCAGTGTGCCCGCGCCGTGGGTAGACAGAGAGAAAACAGCTCATTTGAAAAAAGGGCTTTTACAAAAGAGGAAGCCTGCTCACTGATGTATAAGAGGGTTGTATTCCAACAGGTGTAAAAAGCCTCAGTTGTTAAAAAATCAACCAATTATAGAACAGCCATTACAGTAGACTGACTAGGAAGCACCATCTGCTCTATGAAATGACCACCTGCATTAGCAGTAGGCCTCCTGAAACTTCTCTGTGAAGTTTGTCACAGTTGTCGGATGAAGAACATGATATTTAGTCCATCCTGTGACAGGAACAGACAACATTAGCCGAACTATAATTGTTAATCATCGGCTGAGCGCCTGGGCTGTACATGTAATCAGTATGGAAGTCTGCTGAGTGAGACTTATAATCTAGTGTCTTTACAAAATGTAACGTCGCTCGACATTACACAACATTTTCAGGAACACATTCAGGACTCACTAACTCAGTGTACTCAATTTAATTAAGGTGTAAATATTTATGTGTGCCAAATCTCACCTTTTAAAAAGTCAGCCCGTGCAACTGCAGTCTGAGGGCTGCTGACCTAAAACACACCATGCATACATGCACGCTGCATGCATTAAGCTCTAATTGATGAATCGTGGTTCCTCAATTCTGGCTCGCTTCAATGGCAGAGCGCTTTCACAGAGAAATATTAAAAAACTGTCAAAAGATTTTTCAACGTTAAACTGAGTGAAAAGGTCTTATTTGCTGCACAAGTGCTGCTCAAGCTTTTTTCCAACAGCAAATCAAATGCGCTGAAGGTGCAGAAAGAGGTTTTCCATTGCATACACTCTTATTTATTTATTCCAGAGCTCAATGAGTGATCATGGTATATTTCTTATTAAATAGCTTTTTAGCCGCATGCTCCTGAAAAGGCTCTTGGAATGGTAATGTCAGTCTGTTGGTTTACCACTTTGTTCCAGACAGAAATCTCAGAACGTAAATCCTGTGACATTGTGGTCTTCAGTTGAATGTTTTAAACAACTATTGGATTGTAATTAAATATGGAACAAACATTTATTTTCCTTTCAGTGTGAATTTAAATCACTTTGGTGATGACTTACTTTGTAGCATCATCGTCAGGTCAATGTTGTACAGCACGTATGATTTGACATTATGTCTAAACTCTACTCTGTGTTTAGTGCTAGTGAGCATGTATGTCAGCATGCCTTTTCACACCTACCCTGCTTGGTACGAAACATTCAAGCTTGTATCAAATATATACAATGTAACAAAAAAGCATTCAGGTGTGAAAAGCCTCTACGATGGTTAGCATGTGTGTCAGCTTGAGCTATCAACCTGTAATCTCAAACAGTTATCTCAAACCTGAATACAGTTACAGATATAAATATGAAAACATGACTGATACAGATAGTTGCTTTTTATTACATTCCCATGTACTACAATGCCTGCTTTTTGCACGGTTTATTGCTATATTTGGAGTAGTGATCTAGTAACACAGGGTTATCTCAGCAGCTAACAGTCGCAACAATCTAAGAGTGTTATTCCAAACTTTGGACTGGCTCTGTCTACCCTCACACAGGAGGATGTTGAGTTCCATAGCTAAATGATGCAAAGGAAAATGAGGTTACATTTGCCAACAGCGATTCTTAACCCTCTGGTTGGAACTGCCTTGTGCTAAATAGGGCTTCATTAATAAAGACTCCTGCCTACATTCCAGCAGTGGGAAAGAGAGGAAATAGGTTGTTGAATGATTATAGTGGGGAGCTGAACTGTTACGCTAGACATTCTTGCAGCAGTCTATCGCGTAGTTACAGTCATCCAAAGTGGCTAGCTAACACCATCTAGTGGCTAATATTCACCGGTGAGAAAACACACAGCCGCCATCATCACTTTGGTCTGGGAACTCCAACTGACCGTTTATTCTGCGCATGCTCACATGACAATAGCAGTGCACGCAGGCACGCATGCTGACATAATGACGTCCCTGTGTAGGCTCTTTAACATGGCTTTGCACCTGCACTTATAGTCAGTGTTATGCTCAACATGAACTATGCAAGATCTAAATGTGCACTTTACTTTTTTAAATCATGAATAAGAAAGGGAGTCCCATTACTAGAATTGGATTTAGCTTCTGATTATGTGACTGTTACACCAATGTGAAGGTAACTTTCTTTTTAAACAACCTGTACACTTCTACGGTTTTGATCATATTTTTGTATTAGTTTTGCTATTTGTTTCCTTAGAATCAACCAATAAAAGTGGTTTGAAGCTGTTCAAACAAAGATTTAACCCATTTAAAACCAAAAATACCGCCTGGGGTTTATATCCCGTCACAAGGTGTACAATTGCAGAATGTGGTGATGGGCAATGCTTTAAAGAAGGTAAAGTTCCTAAGAAGCTACAATGAGGTAGATGGTCACTGCAACCTGACAATGTTAAGACGTAGTAACCTCTGACCTTTGATCTCTAATATATCATCAGTTCACCCTTGAGTCCACATGTTAGTTAGTAGTCCAACATTTGTCAAAAATCCCTAAATGCATTATTAAAATATTGTGCTTACAAGATTTAAACTCAATGACCTTTGACCTCCTAAATTGAATTAGTTCATTCCAGTCAGTGTCGATATTTGTGAAACGTCTGAAGAAAATCATATTCATGATATATCTTGTTCACAAGAATGTCCTGGACGTACATACATACATACATACATACATACATACATACATACATACATACATACATACATACATACATACATACATACATACATACATACATACATACATACATACATACATACATACATACGCACGCCTACATATGGTTCGACCTGAAAACATAATGCCTCCGGCTGACGATGGGAGAGAGGCATAAAAAAACATTTAAAAAAAGCTAATATTTAAAGTATGACCCAAACCGTCCTGAAGCATCCTGTAGATCTTTGTTAAAAATACTTTTTATTTCCTGGTTCACATTTTAACTACTGTACTTATACTCCAGTCTATTGCAACTAGGGATGCAAGGATCTATATTGGTATCAGGTATTCACTTCAATGCTATGCGTGCGAGACACATTACGTTATGCTCCGACGGCACGCACAGCACAAGCAGATTAACATCAGTTAATAGGATACAGCAGTGGTTCTCAATTATTTTCTGTCATGCCCCCCCTAGGGGACAGACATTTTTTCACTGTAAAAAAAAAATACAACAAACCTAAAAAACTACCTCCAGAAAAACCATTCTAAAGAGCATGCTAAACAGTTACGTTTGGCGGGGGAAATACACAGACGAGAGAAACTAAAGTGATAGTATGGAATAAACAAAAATTACTGTAAAGGTTCTAGAATTCCTTTTTGGATCAGCATATTCACGCCTGCAAGATATCCTGCTGAAAATTTCATCCAACTTTTATTCATACTCAAAATACAAATGCAACCTAAACACCTGCAACTAAGACTTCAAGATGAGGTGGAATAGCAGCTATGATAGAGAGTCCCGTCTGGCATGTTGCTGACCATGACCTGCCCACGACACTAACAGCTTACCAGTCGGCCTTGCTTGAAAAAAACACAAGCTCATCCACTGCCTCCATTGCTGTGATGTGATTCTGGCTGCCACTGCTCTCAAACACATTCTGGCAGAGGAAAGTGAGGCAGACTCACTGAGGTTATAACAATGAAACAGACCTTTCTGGAAACTGTCAACAAAGATTTCAGCTCTGGGGAAAATGAACCTGTGTATGCTTTGCTACTTTACTGGACCCAAGGTAAAAAAAACAAGTAAGACTGCAAACCTATTACAAATGATTCTCTCTGTCTCTCAAACATAGTAACAGCACATTGCAAATTCAATTATAAGTACGAACACTTGCTTGGTGTCAGACCCACGCAATGAAGAGTGGGTGGGTAAACACTGTGCAATACATACACTCATCGGCCACTTTATTAGGTACAGCGGTTCAGCCAATCACATGTCAGCAACTCAATGCATTTAGGCATGTAGACCAGGACGGGACAACTTATTGAGGTTGAAACCGAGCAACAGAATAGGGAAGAAAGGGGTTTTAAGTGACTTTGAACAATGTTGAGGGTGCCAGGAGGGCTGGTATGAGTATCTCAGAAACTGCTGATCTACTGGGATTTACACACCATCTCTAGGGTTTACAGAGAATGGTCCGAAAAAGAAAAAATATCCAGTGAGCGGCATTTGTGTGGACATAAAATGCCTTGTTAAAGTCAGAGGTCAGTGAGGAGGATGGGCATACTGGTTCGAGATGATAGAAAGGCAACAGTTACTCAAATAACCACACGATACACCAGGGTATGCAGAATACCATCTCTGAACGCAAAACACGACCAACCTTAAAGCAGATGGGCTACAGCAACAGAAGACCCCACCGGGTGCCACTCCTGTCAGATAAAAACAGGAAAATGAGGCTACAATTCTCACAGGATCACCAATATTAAACAAAAGAAGATTGAAAAAATCATGCCTGGTCTGATGAGTCTCGATTTCAGTTGCGACATTCAGATGGCAGGTTCAGAATTTGGCGTAAACAACATGAAAGTATGGATTCACGCCATGTTCAAAGTCACTTTAACCCCCTTTCTTCCCCATTACGATGCTCGCTTTGACTTCAGTACATTGTCTTGACCACGTCTAAATGCCTAGAGGCATTAAATTGCTGCCATGTGATTGGCTGATTAGCTTTTTGTTTGTATAAGCTATTGAACAGGTGTACCTAATAAAGTGGACGGTGAGTGTACATTGTAATGCAATTTTGCTTGAAGTGATACTGTATTTAGCTTCTTATTTTTCTTAAAATCATAGATTTTGAAGTCTTTTTAAATCCTTAACATAGGTTATTAGAACAGCCATTCACTCCTCTCAGGTTTTAAACTGTGTTGCACTGGAGAAGCAATACTGAAGAAATCTGTCCCACTCTACTCTTAACATAAAACAGTGAAGTGCAGTGCAGGGGCCATTTCAGTATGCTTTCTGCCTTTTGTCCCAACATTAATGTGGTGATGATTTATTAATGTTGAAATGGTGTAAAACTAGGTTTGTTTCGTAACAGTAGTTCAGTTAAGAAACTGCTACTGTAGCTTTCCCCTAACACTGGTGTTATAAACAGTGTCTGGACAGTTCAGTATACTTCATACTGCCCAAGGTCTGCCTTCTGCCACTGTTAACTTTCCACTTTCTTTTTGCTGACTTTTCAATATTTGTGTCA
This sequence comes from Ammodytes marinus, assembly GCF_949987685.1. Lineage (NCBI taxonomy): Eukaryota > Metazoa > Chordata > Actinopteri > Uranoscopiformes > Ammodytidae > Ammodytes > Ammodytes marinus. The sequence continues at coordinate 4,624,018 of NC_137231.1, forward strand.
GCATTCTGTCACTCCGAAGGTAAAACAATCTCTACTTCCATTTGTGATGATGCCCTGGCAATAGTTTGCAAGAATGTTTACTCAATCTGATATATTTTGTACTGCACATATATTTTTTAGCAACAGTATATTATCCCCCCATGGCCCATCAACTGTGCTGTGACCCTGCAAGTGAGACCACTTGATTATTATTATTTTTTTTTTGTGAGCCAGTCTGACAAATTGACAATGTTTCAGGCCAGGTGAAGTACAATCTCTGCTGCATTATTGAAGAGGACATTTTCTAAAATATTGCTGTATCTGCAGCATATAACTGAGAGGAGATTGATGGGCAGGTATAACCTAAGGGGAAATATTTTCATGGATTTTTGAATCATTTTTTCCCCCGTTTATCTCGAGAGCAATTTGTCAGCGACAGCAAGTGACATTTCAGATGATGCTTTATTAAAACCGAGGCTGGATGGAATCGCTTTCTAACCTGACTATGTTGCCTTCTTTGTGCGCATGCATTTGTCTCTGGTTGTGTGTGCGTGCATGCACACTTTGGCAAGAAAGAAAATCATTCAGAAACCCACCTATCTAAAATTGCATTTGATATTATAAATGGAAATTAATTTATTTTTATCGGCTTCTCCAGGCTTCACACCTTTGACAAAACTTTGAGCTGATCAAAATACATTTGCACAGAAAACGATTATAATTCATGCAAGCTGAATTATTGCAAGCTTCAGTTCACAAGGCAGCTGTTCCCATTTGAAAAGAACATCGGAGAATTTTTTTCACTCATACAAACAGCCTTTGATTTCCCAGCAGAGACGTTGTGTAAACGTATTAAGCCACATCTCTCTGATGAAATAACTGTTGAGTAGGAGTAAAATACTCATCAGACTGCAGTCAACTTTCCAATGCGATAATAAACTGTTGGTTGGTGGGAGGGTTCTTATATTCCACTTAGATTTAAGTTATAATAAAATTGAATTTTGATGAATATGGATAGACAATATATATTCAATTGTGACTTGGTTTTGCACAGAGACCGAGAATGGTGCTTGCAATTATTGTTCAATGCTTCATTATCTTCTGATAAATCTTAAAATTAAAAGCTTGCTTTAACTTATGATATGAGATGCTGTTATGTTGAGATCACAAGTTAATTATCTTTCGATTTTAAGAAAACAAGTGTTACATCAATAAACCATTTTATGCTCTCTTATTACTTCAGTCTGATTGAGATAACGGTTTAATTAACCCCTCATCATGACACAACTAGTTTTAAAAAATAACTGTAAACACAGCTGTAGTTTTGTCTTTTATATGAGATATGAACTAGACAAAAGACAAACAAACACTGAACCGCAAAGTCAATTGGGGGCAGGTGGAATTATAGAATATTGGAAAGCTTTAAAAAGTCAAGCTGTTCATCATCTGATCAAAATGTTAAGTCCATAGCCTTAAAAAGTCAAACAAACAAAAATTTCAAAAAAGGACTCAGTAGTGGGACGGCCCACCATTCTTGTTGATCACCTCAAAGATTCGTATAGACATGCTTGATGCAAGTGTTTCCAGGAGGCTGGTGGGAATGTTGCTCCATTAATAATCAATTAATCTGTCGATTATTTTTTCGATTAATCGATGAATCGGATAAAAAAACATTTGTAATTGCCGCATCTTTATTCGAAAACTGAACATTACTTCAAATTCACAGTGCAGACTGAAGTGTCAAAACTCCAGGTTATTGCTCCAACGTCCCGGAACTATTAAAAGTAATATTAAATGATAAAAAATTCTAAATAAACTTAACTGGGATAACACAAAAAAAAACATTGAATGTACGATATACATTTATACAGTATATAAGGGATGTCCATGGTAAACCAGTCAACCGATAAGACTTTTAACCGGTAAATACTAACGGTTAAAAAAATTAAATCATCTTAATTTCTCTCAGATGACAGGAGATCGTTAATTTTTATTGATATTGATACCATTTTCGAGACTCCTTAACGATCATCCAAGTCTTTATTGATATCACTATTGATACTTTTCTATTATTTTGTTGAAATAGAACTTCTATTATTGCTTTAATTGCTGATATGATCATAGCTCAAGATAGGACATTAAACAGGTCATAATTCCATCTTTACTATATATTTTATATTGCTGGGAAAACAAGCTTTCGACAAAATCTCAAATTTTTTTTTTTTTGTGTTAGCCGGCCTGAACACATCACATTTGACATGTTTGCTTCTTTTTTTCAAGCTAACTAGCTCTATATCCTTCCGATTTTAACATGGATTTAAAAACTGGATTACTATTTTTAACTGACGGGACTTTCTACACCGTTCGGTTGTGTGATTACTACCGCTGCTTTGAATGACTGTTGATGCGCCGATGCCGACTCTCCGAGCCCGTCTGCACACCGTCTGCAGCAGCAGCAGCTTTTTTGGACTAGACGGATACTGAGTTGAAGGAGTTTTTTTGACCCAAAGACAGCAAAGGTACAACACTTTTATATAGGCCTACAGTCCAGTGTTAGATATGACCAAAATACATGCTGTGGCCGCTCACACTATAGCTATAGTGAGCCGCTCGCTGTGGGCGTGCATGAACCTGTCGGCGGCTGGATGTAAACAGTGCAGCGCCTACGAGTGACTTATTAATCGCGCGACTCAACGAATCGATGACCAAATTCGTTGCCAACGCTTTTAGTAATCGATTTTTATCTATCTTATCGATTCGTTGTTGCAGCCATAGTGAAGATGGTTTCATGTAGGGCATCCATGGTCTGGAACTGGCGTCGGTTTTTGTAGACTTGCCATCCATCCCCAAACGTTCTCAATGGGGTTGAGATCAGGAAAATACACAGGATGGTCCAAAAGAGCAACGTTATTCTCCTGGAAGAAGGCCTTGGTCAGACGGGCGTTGTGATCTGCAGCGTTGTCCTGTTGAAAGACCCAGACCCATCACCGCAAAAAGTTAAGTCAATAGCCTTAAAAACTCAAGATCCTTGCCAAAATCTGGCTTTCATGTCATTTTCTCCTTTATGGTGGGGGATGGGGGGGACTCTAACCACTACACCACGAGCCCCCCCTCCCCCCTCCTCCATTATTGTTTCTGATTCAGCAATGGATCCGTGTCAGCCAGCCACACATTGACATGGAAAATATCTGGATTAGGACAAAATCCCCTTGTGATCACCTTAAAAAAACATTTGGTGTCAGTCTGGGGAAAAGCTGCATTGTCTCACTTGAGTGGCAGGTGTGTTATTTGAAACTCTCCATCTCCCCATTGTAATCATATCCTGAAGAAATAATCCACACGTTTAGCGCTCATCTCCATCTGTGGCGCTGGTCATACGAGAGCTTTTCACTCACAGATCCTTTGTCCTGAAGTCATGCAAGTTAATTGACAAGCCTTTCAAGATGCTGTCATATCAATAATGGAATAAAGGCTGCCGGTGGTTACTGCGGCACGGGAGACTGTGGAGGCAGATGTGAGCTGCTGAATACTTTGGTCTTTTTCACAGCCGCTCCTGACATTAGAAAATGTCAGTCCGTCTGCTCACGCATTTTAAATCCATGATGGGGACTTGGATATTGATGGGAGCCAAGCAGCAGACTTTAATAATAAATATATTTGAAAGGTCCAAATTTAGTTACAGATGTTTATTTCCTCGTTATTGTAAAAGTTAAGAGAGCGCTGACCTTTTGTTATAAAGATACTAAAGAAAACAGAGCGAGCTTACAGGGAGGGTTAACAACTTCACTCTTTATTTGTTCTTTTTTTTTAAACTTTTGTTTGGGTGAGTTGCATTATGAAAACCTGAAGAAAGGCAATGCATTATAGTGCCACGAGAGCCCACCACATACAATACAATATAGTTGATCAAATTGTATAGGTGGTGAACTTAGAAGAAGAAAGAATACACATTTGTCTATGCAACAAAATAAGGTTTGATACCTTATTTTCAAAGGGTGTGTACAGAAAAGATATATAGAAAGTAGAAGCTTGCTAGTGGTCAAGTTGGCAAGCTCCGTAGTAGGCTACTAACCACTGCATCAGTCACTAACATGAAAATAGGTTCAAACACCCGTCTCATTACTGTGAGCTAACCATTTCTCTTTTGTGAAGCTGTTTGTACTCAGACGAAGGTAATTAGCGACATAGCTTCCTCCGTTTTGGACTTTTTCATTCCCTAGAGAAGGTCAGCACTGTCAAGACGACTTGCTATTGATCAACTGAACAAATTCGAAGTGAACTCCAGCTGCACAGATGTGTTCATGGCAGTTGAACTAACGCCAGCAATTATGAGTCCAATGTTTTGTGAAATGTCAACTGAAACTTGTTCTGGTTACATAATGTGGTATGATATTAAAGATGAACGCATCGCTGTTTGTAACACTTTATCCCCATTAAATATTAAATATGAATTTTTCCTTGCTGTGATGCCGGCTACAGAGTTTAATTATCACATTTCAGCTCAAGTGATTCCCCCAAATGAATGCTATACTGTTATATTAATCCACTGAAAGCAACACTCCCTGCTCGCCTAGCAACAGCAAAGAGACGTGTCCTCTCCATCTGTGTTTTTAAAAGTTTCCGGATAGCTTAGTCATGTATTTTGACTAAGCCTAACTTTTAGGTTCAAAAAAAAGGAAATCGCATTAAGTTAATACATAAAAGGTTTCATTTCATAGCTGCTTTGTTGAGAGAAAATGTTTACTCTTCCTCAATTTCAGATTTTTAGCTGTACAGCCACAATTATCTATTACTCATAACATAACATTATATTATACTGTCATGCATTCCAGTTTATATTTTCCTTTCACACACTCTTTGATACACATCCATCATTGTTGATCCTGCTTTAAATAAATAAAAAAGCTGATCCCACACGCTTTCCTTTATGAGTAATCAAGAAATGGAATTGGAATCAAATCCCAAAGCTTAAATACGGAACATAACTGACCCTCTTCACTACTCCAAATATAACAAAGATATCAAATGAAACACTAGTTATTCATTTACAATGTCTAAAATGTCATCTGAGATGTAAACATGTTCATCTGATAACAACTGAGCTCTCTCCTTCCTGACATAAGATCCTTCCCTAGAGTGCCAAAGTATGAGACTCAGACAACTCATTCAGAACATGATGTTTGAAGGTCAGTGCAGAAGACAAGTCCCAGTTGGAGAGATAAACAATACAGACAAGGTCAGGGAACTCCCCTGGTACTTAAAGTTAAAACATATTAGATAGAATCGTTACTGTGGTCAGTCCGTGGGTCCACTATTCTGCTCCAGACTGTAATATGTCACCCACTCTAAAATGGATTACCTTGTCATTTGGTGTGAATATTAATGTTTCTAAGACGATCACACCAGTCATGCGGACGGGTAAATCTTTTTCATTCATACTGTAGAGCAGAGGCGGGGGGAACCGGAGTTGTGTAAGGGGTAGAGCCAGTATTTGACCGGCTTTATTTGCCAATCTCTTCCCCTAAAAACTCACCCGGAATGTGAAGAGAAAGTGCCATGGTTGCGTCGATTCCAGCTTGGTTCTCAAGCGGAGTCAGCCAGGTTTACAGGTAGTGTCTGTGAGGGAATTTTGGGTCTTTAGTTGTAATATTAATGGTAAAGATTAATAGGTCATATATGCCTATCTTGTGTGTCTGTCTCACAGACTCTAGGTCAGCCATGGAGCCTGTTAGGAGACACTGAGGTCAGTTGTATAGATAAAGTCTCATCTCCTTCTACTCCAGAATGTCATGGTTCATTGTGTTCAGCTCTGAACCAAAACATTGGTACGCTTGGTGCCCGAGCCGGGGAGGTGTTAGAGATAGCGCAAGGTTAAGACACAGCTCTGCATGAGTTTGTCAGAATTGAAGTGCAAGTCATGAGAGTTGCAGTCCGGTTCTCCTTGGCCAAGTCTGTAATAAATATTGCTTCATAATTCATCCAAGTCTCCTGAAATATTCTTCCACCTGAGTTGACCTCCATCCTTAACAGAACTTCCTTCGCAGTGTCCAAAAGAAAGTGTCTCATTTTATCGGACGTCAAGACTTGAAAACGATGAAGACCTTACCTTACCTTACATCTTACTCTTACACACGGCAATTCAATTCGAATGTAAGGAGTATTTTAACGGTGACATTAAGAAAATGTCATTTTTGTCCTTGCCTAATTAACTCTTAATTAGTTAATGAGTAAAGTAAACATCAGGGGCTATGGGCACTGTTAATGAGCCATATTAGATGAGGCGACATGGCAGTTTAGAGTGTATCATCGTCTCATAGTACAATATGATATAAGGACAGCGGAAGGGTGAGTGAAAATGGACTTTGAACACCAATCAGGCTGAGTTGTCACAGACTAGGGCACAGGCGCCCGTGCAATGCGTGCTGCTCCGTCAATTTTCCAAGTATATATATGACAACATCGTCTGTCTCCTCCGCCCTCCTATTTTAAACGAGTTGCACACTGTATAAGATGTGTCTTCTTGGTGCAAAGCCAGGCCATTAAACATTCATGCATTCTCTACTGTTGCTGCGTCAAACTTGGCGGCGCGAGTTCTCACTGCCCCCTAGCTGTGGTCGTATGGGAATTAACCACGCTTCAGATGGCAGGTTCAGAATTTGGCGTAAACAACATGAAAGTATGGATTCACGCCATGTTCAAAGTCACTTTAACCCCCTTTCTTCCCCATTACGATGCTCGCTTTGACTTCAGTACATTGTCTTGACCACGTCTAAATGCCTAGAGGCATTAAATTGCTGCCATGTGATTGGCTGATTAGCTTTTTGTTTGTATAAGCTATTGAACAGGTGTACCTAATAAAGTGGACGGTGAGTGTACATTGTAATGCAATTTTGCTTGAAGTGATACTGTATTTAGCTTCTTATTTTTCTTAAAATCATAGATTTTGAAGTCTTTTTAAATCCTTAACATAGGTTATTAGAACAGCCATTCACTCCTCTCAGGTTTTAAACTGTGTTGCACTGGAGAAGCAATACTGAAGAAATCTGTCCCACTCTACTCTTAACATAAAACAGTGAAGTGCAGTGCAGGGGCCATTTCAGTATGCTTTCTGCCTTTTGTCCCAACATTAATGTGGTGATGATTTATTAATGTTGAAATGGTGTAAAACTAGGTTTGTTTCGTAACAGTAGTTCAGTTAAGAAACTGCTACTGTAGCTTTCCCCTAACACTGGTGTTATAAACAGTGTCTGGACAGTTCAGTATACTTCATACTGCCCAAGGTCTGCCTTCTGCCACTGTTAACTTTCCACTTTCTTTTTGCTGACTTTTCAATATTTGTGTCAGCATTCTGTCACTCCGAAGGTAAAACAATCTCTACTTCCATTTGTGATGATGCCCTGGCAATAGTTTGCAAGAATGTTTACTCAATCTGATATATTTTGTACTGCACATATATTTTTTAGCAACAGTATATTATCCCCCCATGGCCCATCAACTGTGCTGTGACCCTGCAAGTGAGACCACTTGATTATTATTATTTTTTTTTTGTGAGCCAGTCTGACAAATTGACAATGTTTCAGGCCAGGTGAAGTACAATCTCTGCTGCATTATTGAAGAGGACATTTTCTAAAATATTGCTGTATCTGCAGCATATAACTGAGAGGAGATTGATGGGCAGGTATAACCTAAGGGGAAATATTTTCATGGATTTTTGAATCATTTTTTCCCCCGTTTATCTCGAGAGCAATTTGTCAGCGACAGCAAGTGACATTTCAGATGATGCTTTATTAAAACCGAGGCTGGATGGAATCGCTTTCTAACCTGACTATGTTGCCTTCTTTGTGCGCATGCATTTGTCTCTGGTTGTGTGTGCGTGCATGCACACTTTGGCAAGAAAGAAAATCATTCAGAAACCCACCTATCTAAAATTGCATTTGATATTATAAATGGAAATTAATTTATTTTTATCGGCTTCTCCAGGCTTCACACCTTTGACAAAACTTTGAGCTGATCAAAATACATTTGCACAGAAAACGATTATAATTCATGCAAGCTGAATTATTGCAAGCTTCAGTTCACAAGGCAGCTGTTCCCATTTGAAAAGAACATCGGAGAATTTTTTTCACTCATACAAACAGCCTTTGATTTCCCAGCAGAGACGTTGTGTAAACGTATTAAGCCACATCTCTCTGATGAAATAACTGTTGAGTAGGAGTAAAATACTCATCAGACTGCAGTCAACTTTCCAATGCGATAATAAACTGTTGGTTGGTGGGAGGGTTCTTATATTCCACTTAGATTTAAGTTATAATAAAATTGAATTTTGATGAATATGGATAGACAATATATATTCAATTGTGACTTGGTTTTGCACAGAGACCGAGAATGGTGCTTGCAATTATTGTTCAATGCTTCATTATCTTCTGATAAATCTTAAAATTAAAAGCTTGCTTTAACTTATGATATGAGATGCTGTTATGTTGAGATCACAAGTTAATTATCTTTCGATTTTAAGAAAACAAGTGTTACATCAATAAACCATTTTATGCTCTCTTATTACTTCAGTCTGATTGAGATAACGGTTTAATTAACCCCTCATCATGACACAACTAGTTTTAAAAAATAACTGTAAACACAGCTGTAGTTTTGTCTTTTATATGAGATATGAACTAGACAAAAGACAAACAAACACTGAACCGCAAAGTCAATTGGGGGCAGGTGGAATTATAGAATATTGGAAAGCTTTAAAAAGTCAAGCTGTTCATCATCTGATCAAAATGTTAAGTCCATAGCCTTAAAAAGTCAAACAAACAAAAATTTCAAAAAAGGACTCAGTAGTGGGACGGCCCACCATTCTTGTTGATCACCTCAAAGATTCGTATAGACATGCTTGATGCAAGTGTTTCCAGGAGGCTGGTGGGAATGTTGCTCCATTAATAATCAATTAATCTGTCGATTATTTTTTCGATTAATCGATGAATCGGATAAAAAAACATTTGTAATTGCCGCATCTTTATTCGAAAACTGAACATTACTTCAAATTCACAGTGCAGACTGAAGTGTCAAAACTCCAGGTTATTGCTCCAACGTCCCGGAACTATTAAAAGTAATATTAAATGATAAAAAATTCTAAATAAACTTAACTGGGATAACACAAAAAAAAACATTGAATGTACGATATACATTTATACAGTATATAAGGGATGTCCATGGTAAACCAGTCAACCGATAAGACTTTTAACCGGTAAATACTAACGGTTAAAAAAATTAAATCATCTTAATTTCTCTCAGATGACAGGAGATCGTTAATTTTTATTGATATTGATACCATTTTCGAGACTCCTTAACGATCATCCAAGTCTTTATTGATATCACTATTGATACTTTTCTATTATTTTGTTGAAATAGAACTTCTATTATTGCTTTAATTGCTGATATGATCATAGCTCAAGATAGGACATTAAACAGGTCATAATTCCATCTTTACTATATATTTTATATTGCTGGGAAAACAAGCTTTCGACAAAATCTCAAATTTTTTTTTTTTTGTGTTAGCCGGCCTGAACACATCACATTTGACATGTTTGCTTCTTTTTTTCAAGCTAACTAGCTCTATATCCTTCCGATTTTAACATGGATTTAAAAACTGGATTACTATTTTTAACTGACGGGACTTTCTACACCGTTCGGTTGTGTGATTACTACCGCTGCTTTGAATGACTGTTGATGCGCCGATGCCGACTCTCCGAGCCCGTCTGCACACCGTCTGCAGCAGCAGCAGCTTTTTTGGACTAGACGGATACTGAGTTGAAGGAGTTTTTTTGACCCAAAGACAGCAAAGGTACAACACTTTTATATAGGCCTACAGTCCAGTGTTAGATATGACCAAAATACATGCTGTGGCCGCTCACACTATAGCTATAGTGAGCCGCTCGCTGTGGGCGTGCATGAACCTGTCGGCGGCTGGATGTAAACAGTGCAGCGCCTACGAGTGACTTATTAATCGCGCGACTCAACGAATCGATGACCAAATTCGTTGCCAACGCTTTTAGTAATCGATTTTTATCTATCTTATCGATTCGTTGTTGCAGCCATAGTGAAGATGGTTTCATGTAGGGCATCCATGGTCTGGAACTGGCGTCGGTTTTTGTAGACTTGCCATCCATCCCCAAACGTTCTCAATGGGGTTGAGATCAGGAAAATACACAGGATGGTCCAAAAGAGCAACGTTATTCTCCTGGAAGAAGGCCTTGGTCAGACGGGCGTTGTGATCTGCAGCGTTGTCCTGTTGAAAGACCCAGACCCATCACCGCAAAAAGTTAAGTCAATAGCCTTAAAAACTCAAGATCCTTGCCAAAATCTGGCTTTCATGTCATTTTCTCCTTTATGGTGGGGGATGGGGGGGACTCTAACCACTACACCACGAGCCCCCCCTCCCCCCTCCTCCATTATTGTTTCTGATTCAGCAATGGATCCGTGTCAGCCAGCCACACATTGACATGGAAAATATCTGGATTAGGACAAAATCCCCTTGTGATCACCTTAAAAAAACATTTGGTGTCAGTCTGGGGAAAAGCTGCATTGTCTCACTTGAGTGGCAGGTGTGTTATTTGAAACTCTCCATCTCCCCATTGTAATCATATCCTGAAGAAATAATCCACACGTTTAGCGCTCATCTCCATCTGTGGCGCTGGTCATACGAGAGCTTTTCACTCACAGATCCTTTGTCCTGAAGTCATGCAAGTTAATTGACAAGCCTTTCAAGATGCTGTCATATCAATAATGGAATAAAGGCTGCCGGTGGTTACTGCGGCACGGGAGACTGTGGAGGCAGATGTGAGCTGCTGAATACTTTGGTCTTTTTCACAGCCGCTCCTGACATTAGAAAATGTCAGTCCGTCTGCTCACGCATTTTAAATCCATGATGGGGACTTGGATATTGATGGGAGCCAAGCAGCAGACTTTAATAATAAATATATTTGAAAGGTCCAAATTTAGTTACAGATGTTTATTTCCTCGTTATTGTAAAAGTTAAGAGAGCGCTGACCTTTTGTTATAAAGATACTAAAGAAAACAGAGCGAGCTTACAGGGAGGGTTAACAACTTCACTCTTTATTTGTTCTTTTTTTTTAAACTTTTGTTTGGGTGAGTTGCATTATGAAAACCTGAAGAAAGGCAATGCATTATAGTGCCACGAGAGCCCACCACATACAATACAATATAGTTGATCAAATTGTATAGGTGGTGAACTTAGAAGAAGAAAGAATACACATTTGTCTATGCAACAAAATAAGGTTTGATACCTTATTTTCAAAGGGTGTGTACAGAAAAGATATATAGAAAGTAGAAGCTTGCTAGTGGTCAAGTTGGCAAGCTCCGTAGTAGGCTACTAACCACTGCATCAGTCACTAACATGAAAATAGGTTCAAACACCCGTCTCATTACTGTGAGCTAACCATTTCTCTTTTGTGAAGCTGTTTGTACTCAGACGAAGGTAATTAGCGACATAGCTTCCTCCGTTTTGGACTTTTTCATTCCCTAGAGAAGGTCAGCACTGTCAAGACGACTTGCTATTGATCAACTGAACAAATTCGAAGTGAACTCCAGCTGCACAGATGTGTTCATGGCAGTTGAACTAACGCCAGCAATTATGAGTCCAATGTTTTGTGAAATGTCAACTGAAACTTGTTCTGGTTACATAATGTGGTATGATATTAAAGATGAACGCATCGCTGTTTGTAACACTTTATCCCCATTAAATATTAAATATGAATTTTTCCTTGCTGTGATGCCGGCTACAGAGTTTAATTATCACATTTCAGCTCAAGTGATTCCCCCAAATGAATGCTATACTGTTATATTAATCCACTGAAAGCAACACTCCCTGCTCGCCTAGCAACAGCAAAGAGACGTGTCCTCTCCATCTGTGTTTTTAAAAGTTTCCGGATAGCTTAGTCATGTATTTTGACTAAGCCTAACTTTTAGGTTCAAAAAAAAGGAAATCGCATTAAGTTAATACATAAAAGGTTTCATTTCATAGCTGCTTTGTTGAGAGAAAATGTTTACTCTTCCTCAATTTCAGATTTTTAGCTGTACAGCCACAATTATCTATTACTCATAACATAACATTATATTATACTGTCATGCATTCCAGTTTATATTTTCCTTTCACACACTCTTTGATACACATCCATCATTGTTGATCCTGCTTTAAATAAATAAAAAAGCTGATCCCACACGCTTTCCTTTATGAGTAATCAAGAAATGGAATTGGAATCAAATCCCAAAGCTTAAATACGGAACATAACTGACCCTCTTCACTACTCCAAATATAACAAAGATATCAAATGAAACACTAGTTATTCATTTACAATGTCTAAAATGTCATCTGAGATGTAAACATGTTCATCTGATAACAACTGAGCTCTCTCCTTCCTGACATAAGATCCTTCCCTAGAGTGCCAAAGTATGAGACTCAGACAACTCATTCAGAACATGATGTTTGAAGGTCAGTGCAGAAGACAAGTCCCAGTTGGAGAGATAAACAATACAGACAAGGTCAGGGAACTCCCCTGGTACTTAAAGTTAAAACATATTAGATAGAATCGTTACTGTGGTCAGTCCGTGGGTCCACTATTCTGCTCCAGACTGTAATATGTCACCCACTCTAAAATGGATTACCTTGTCATTTGGTGTGAATATTAATGTTTCTAAGACGATCACACCAGTCATGCGGACGGGTAAATCTTTTTCATTCATACTGTAGAGCAGAGGCGGGGGGAACCGGAGTTGTGTAAGGGGTAGAGCCAGTATTTGACCGGCTTTATTTGCCAATCTCTTCCCCTAAAAACTCACCCGGAATGTGAAGAGAAAGTGCCATGGTTGCGTCGATTCCAGCTTGGTTCTCAAGCGGAGTCAGCCAGGTTTACAGGTAGTGTCTGTGAGGGAATTTTGGGTCTTTAGTTGTAATATTAATGGTAAAGATTAATAGGTCATATATGCCTATCTTGTGTGTCTGTCTCACAGACTCTAGGTCAGCCATGGAGCCTGTTAGGAGACACTGAGGTCAGTTGTATAGATAAAGTCTCATCTCCTTCTACTCCAGAATGTCATGGTTCATTGTGTTCAGCTCTGAACCAAAACATTGGTACGCTTGGTGCCCGAGCCGGGGAGGTGTTAGAGATAGCGCAAGGTTAAGACACAGCTCTGCATGAGTTTGTCAGAATTGAAGTGCAAGTCATGAGAGTTGCAGTCCGGTTCTCCTTGGCCAAGTCTGTAATAAATATTGCTTCATAATTCATCCAAGTCTCCTGAAATATTCTTCCACCTGAGTTGACCTCCATCCTTAACAGAACTTCCTTCGCAGTGTCCAAAAGAAAGTGTCTCATTTTATCGGACGTCAAGACTTGAAAACGATGAAGACCTTACCTTACCTTACATCTTACTCTTACACACGGCAATTCAATTCGAATGTAAGGAGTATTTTAACGGTGACATTAAGAAAATGTCATTTTTGTCCTTGCCTAATTAACTCTTAATTAGTTAATGAGTAAAGTAAACATCAGGGGCTATGGGCACTGTTAATGAGCCATATTAGATGAGGCGACATGGCAGTTTAGAGTGTATCATCGTCTCATAGTACAATATGATATAAGGACAGCGGAAGGGTGAGTGAAAATGGACTTTGAACACCAATCAGGCTGAGTTGTCACAGACTAGGGCACAGGCGCCCGTGCAATGCGTGCTGCTCCGTCAATTTTCCAAGTATATATATGACAACATCGTCTGTCTCCTCCGCCCTCCTATTTTAAACGAGTTGCACACTGTATAAGATGTGTCTTCTTGGTGCAAAGCCAGGCCATTAAACATTCATGCATTCTCTACTGTTGCTGCGTCAAACTTGGCGGCGCGAGTTCTCACTGCCCCCTAGCTGTGGTCGTATGGGAATTAACCATGCTCCGAAACCATGGACTTTCTCCCTCTCTCGCTCTGTCTCGCTCTCTCGCTCTCTCTTTCTCTCACTCTCTCTCTCTCTCTCTCTCAAATTTTTTTTAAAACGGGCTTTATTGGGGTGAAAGTAAAAAAAACTAAAAAACATTGCCAAAGCAAAGCATCAAATACAATAAGTCGAAATATTCAGACAATACACAATGTGAAAGATATATACGTTATGAACATTATGTTAGTTGTATACAGTGTGTGTGTGTGTGTGTGTGTGTGTGTGTGTGTGTGTGTGTGTGCCTCGATCACTCGCTGACCCTCAGGTTGTGGCAGAGTATTTTGTTCTCTCTCTCACTCTCCCCGGCTGGAGCCTATCAAAGTACTGAGTAACGACAGGGGTCAAAGTGTGCCACCTCCAGGCAACTGGCAGGCCAGACATTCTCTCACCCGTATCCACAGATCTGGATCCTGCTTCTGTTTAAAGCCACACTGCTGCTGCTGCTGCACACTGCATGGTGTGTAATAACCATACTTGGAGCAACTTAACCATGTGTGTGCGTGTGTGTGTGTGACCCCTGTTGTCCTAATGTGCAATGGAGCAACACTGCCTGTAATTTCACAACATGCATGCCATATAGGTCACGCATGCACTGTCTCCCAGTGTCATACACATGAAGTATGGGTGAGCGCATTTAATATTATGCATCGTCTGATATTTTTGTTGTAGGGAGAACTTAATAGCGTTAAATAAACAGTCAATAATTGTTAAGTTCATTAATCTTCAAACACGTCCGATTAATAAATAATTAAGTTACCATGTCAACAATCTATTGTAGTGCCTTTCAGGGATCATAGAGGCCTGGTTCTGTGGGAGGTCTGTGTGTTTTATACTTTCAGCCATGTTGCATATGGCGATCCCTTGAAATGGCCTCAATACATCCAGATGGATGGAAATTGCTGACCAATTCTTATTTTATAATTGATCGTGGAAGCTCAATTTTTACACACTTAACACAACTGTTTGTGCATATGCTATCACATATCATCATATAAATTTCCATATGAAACAGGAATCAACTAGCCTGGGAGTTAACAGCTGTGTGTCATCATTAAAGCTGGGGTATGTGATTTCTGATTGGTCAAAATTAACATGAGCGGTACACTTTGACCAATCAGAGCGAGGCTCCGATTCTAAAGTAAAATAAAAAATCAGATTCTCTGTTCTTATTGGCGGTTGGGACTGTTCACTTTGGCACCAATGTTGTTGGTGTAGAGTGTGTCGGGGAGGGACCAAAGAGAACAAGTGGAGCGGTTGAGGTATTTGGATTCAAATCTCTATCCCAACTGCTATTTTCTCCCCAAATTCTCCACCCCAGCTTTAAGGGGCATTGGAAATCACTTAGCCACAAACTACTGTAAGCCTTAAAGTATGTCCCAGTGGGTTGATTTTCAATTGTTGACCCTTAGCTCTCAGTTTTCTCTGTGTAAATGAAAAATATTACCTGATTAATTAAAGTATGCACGAGAACGGTATAATGCCAACCCAGCAGCCCCGCATCAAATCAAGCATGCCTGCCGAGAAATGACATTTTAAAATTGTTAAAGAACTTTAACAGATGAACAAGAAGGAGATATAGACCCCAAGCTTTTGTCTTTTGCAATCAAACGCTTTTCCCTTCAACCCTCTGTGACTTCCAACCCCTCAGGTCTCCATGGCATGGCTGTGTAATCATGGAAGTGCTGATTGTCTGTTTTCATGTGTTAAAGTTGACACCCATGCTGATGGCCCACACACACACACACACACACCAGCTCTCTCTCTCCCCCCCACAATGATAAAGCTGTGCCCGTGTGACAAAAGGCGCTGCTGCTGGCGTCTAAACAGCAATTAAAGTGAAAATGGCCGTGTCAAATCCCCAACGACCATATTTCCGTTTGTCAAGATGATTATAAGCGTGCTGGTGGCCTGGCTGGCAACGCTCTGCTCGGGCTGAGGAGACACAATGGGTGAGGGAGGAAGAGAATACGGGGGGAGGGAGAGTAAAGGAACATTGCAGCGTTGGATTACCAACAGCAACATATAAATATATGTCAGATTAAACTGTAAACTTGATTGTCCCATGACCGGAGTGTCCATCAGTGGTAAACATTCTCTAACCTTTTGACCCCTGGATTCCTTTAAGCTAAAGTGGGTAACTTTATCATATAGTGTAAATGAATGTTGGGTAAATTAAAGCCATCCCCAAAAATCGATGACACAAAGTTAATTAAGCCTAGCAGCTCCATATAACACTGTATGTGTATTTCGCAGTATGGCAGAGTTTACAAACTAGCGATGTGACGGATATAAGCAAGAAGCAAGGTCAAGGTGTGATGTTATGATGGAATAAAATAGTAATGGTATGTCCCAATTGTATGCCCACTGCATGCACAGTTAGTTTAGGAGTTCCTCCTGTTCCTTAGTTACCCTAAATTTGGGTAAGCGGAAACTTAATTTTGATTACCGTATGTGACTTACCATGTGTGACTATGCATGTGTTTATTGGCAAATAAAGACTTAACTTACTTAAGTTGGTCTCAGGAGCTTTGAGACTAGGTCTTAAGAAATCACTCTTAGCTAGGAACTTTAAGTGCTTCTTAGGAGTACTCTTAAGTGCTAAGAATTCATGTTTTGTGAATACAGCCCAAGGTCCTCTGCCCGTGCCTTGGACACTATGGTTGCTTTCCGAATCGCATACTTTCTACTATATAGTATGTAGAAAAAAGATTTAGGATGTCCCGATTCTTATGGCCAGATTTAGGATGGTTAGAAGTACCCGGATGTCCTACTTCATGCGGCCAAGATTGTTAGTGTTGAAAAGTGCATCCTATTTGGGCGATTCTGACCCACAATCCAGTGCGCACGTGAAGTGACGTAACATCGACGAAGCCTCCATATGAAAACAAACGGGGATGCGACGGATATAAAAACAAGAGGCAAGATCAAGGCGCAATGTTATGATGAAATAAGAGAGTAAAGTATGTCCCAATAGTATGCCTACTGCATCCTAACTAGATTATTTTTATCGTCGGATGTAGTATGTAGAATAGAAAAAAGAAAGAGTATGCGATTCGGAACGCAACCTATGTCCTCGCTGCAGGGTTTAGGAAAACCATGATGATCTAATCACTTTCCTAATGTCTGCTCAACTTTGAACTCATGGTCCAGGTTAGACTGAAGTAGCAGTTTGCAGTATTTGTTGGTATTTATTTATTGTCACTGTTTGGGACTCTCTGTTTTGTATGTATTTATTTATTTTGTGTACATTGAACCTGCCCTGTCAAAGATGAATTTCTGTCACTTGTGACAGACAATAAAGTTTTTCTTATCTTATCTTATCTTATCTATACAGTATATGGGACTGATTGACCTTTTCTCTCAGCTTCGCAAAGTGTTCAAACCCTCTAATGTGATGACCAAAAGCCAGAAGCCTCTACTGTGTTAAGAATGTGAATCCATTCTGCCTCTCTGCACACTAGATAGTTGATAATACCTGCGTTCCAATTCCCATACTTTCTGCTATTTAGTATGGTAGAAAAAAGGATTTAGGATGTCCCAATTCTTGTGGTGAGATTTAATATGCATAAAAGTACCCGGATGCCTACTACATCGGGTCTAGATTTCTAGTGTTGTAACCAGCATGCTATTTGGGCGGTTCTGACCAACAATCCAGTGCGCACCGGAAGTGACGTCACATCGACGGAGCCTCCGTATGAAAACAACCGGGTAGGAAAATGTGTATGGTCAGGTGTAGTATTTAGCATTGAGAAAAAAAGAGTATGGTATTTGGAACGCAGGGAATGTCTCCAACTAACTAAGAAGTTTGTAAGCGTCTTAGAGCCGTGGTTAGCCCTTGCATAATGATGAGCAATAGCACATCCATGTTTTGTGTGCGTGAATTGTGTTCAGATATTCAGTTCTTTTTTAGTTTTTACAACAAAAACGACCATATGGACAACACGTAGACAATATGTACTGTATGTGCTGTTACAAATATTATTAATTTTTTTTATGTTTATTATCATAGAGACAAGTAGACAGCATGCAGTAATTCCACATACCAGACCATGTCGAGACTAAGTGTACAACCTTCTTATAAGGCACTATTTGGGGAAAAAACAATAACCAGGTATCTTTTTAACTGTGTAGTTAATTAGAGAGATCCCACCAATGGCAAAGCAGCTGGACCATATTTGATTATGTTTTAACTTTTTAACATTTACAACTGCAGTCTTGAGGGAACCTTTTTAAGAACTTTTTAATCATGACTTATGAACGTTCAAAGTTACGGATGACTTGCTTTTTCTGCTGACTGCCTTGGAAACTATTTAGCCTTTATAAATGACTTTAGTGATCACTAGACCATTAATCTTCCCAGATTAAATGACTGCATTATCTGTAAGTGGTTATAGCTGAAAAATGATTTGCAACTCCTGCCAATGGAATGGATACAGCTCGATACATGATATGCACACAAATAAATACAAACCCAAAAAAAAGACAAGATAATATAGCAGCACAATATGGTACCTATACAACAAAAACATTGGTTTTCATAAATTCAGTCAAAATTGAATCAGTCAATTTGGTCAGAACCAGTCTAGTCTGTCCAAAACTAAGTTGATTTATTTGTTGTGCAAATTGGACACCAGTAGGCCTGAAAATGCTTTGCCTTCTACTAATTGCTATTGTGTTGTATTGTCAAACTGCTTTTTTATCATAGCCAATGTTTTAATTCCTTTTGAGAATAGTGAGTTCTGAGTGGAAATTATTCAAAAAAAATCTAGGGAATTGTTTGCAAGTGAATTGTGTGAATAAAAGTTAATGAATAAAGGGATATTCCAAGAACTGTAAATTCAAGGGGTCCAATTCGCCTTCAAATATGTTTTCTATATATACGATTGTGTAGGTGTTATGGGTTCTTGAAGAGATATGGCTCACGATACGTTGTATTGAATAAACAACACACCCTTCATTGCAAAACTGATTTAAAGAAAAACACTGTTGTATACAGAAGTTGTCCTACTCTCCTTATATGCAACGTATTGTGGGATTGGGTATAATAGCAAATCAACCAAAGTGTCATTTCTCCTTTGAGTAGGTCATATAATAATTGTTTTCCTTTTTACCCAGCGAGCATCAAACGCTGTGACTCATACTGTATAAGCCAGTGTTTGTTCTGGGCTTATTTTCAACCCCTGTGTCTATCTGTTTATGTTTGTCCATGATAAATCAACATAGAAAATACAATGACCCATTTGGTACCTGAACAAAGCACAACGTAAAGCGCCGGCATGCCAAACGGAAACAGAAATAAATAGCTCTAACTGCTTGGTGCAAACACAGGAAGTGCCTGTCTCTTCCTCGCATAGAAATCCAATGTTTGTTGTTTTTACCCAGAAAGCAATGCGTGCCATCGTGCTCCTGTTTTGTTTGAAATCATCTATTATTTCATTTTGCTCGCACATCAAGAAAAAGAAAACTATCTTTGGTCAAAATAAATGTATTCTAATCAGGGCTTTGATAGAATACCATACTATCAGAGCAAAGTTGAAGTCTACATGTTGACCACTAGGCGGGGTGATTGTCCAAAGAAACAGAGGTGAGTTGGCTGACTGTTGGACTGTGCATTGGAAGTCACTCCATTGATAACATGACCCACATTTGCAGCAGTGTTTACAGCATTGATTAGGTTACTGCACAGCGGAAAGCCCCTTATATCTGCTAGCACACTCTGTGTG
This sequence comes from Ammodytes marinus, assembly GCF_949987685.1. Lineage (NCBI taxonomy): Eukaryota > Metazoa > Chordata > Actinopteri > Uranoscopiformes > Ammodytidae > Ammodytes > Ammodytes marinus. The sequence goes on from NC_137231.1 coordinate 4,643,719, forward strand.
TGTGTGTGTGTGTGTGTGTGTGTGTGTGTGTGTGTGTGTGTGTGTGCGTGTGTGTGTGTGCGTGTGTGTGTGTGTGTGTGTGTGTGTGTGTGTGTGTGTGTGTGTGTGTGTGTGTGTGTGTGTGTGTGAGCAATCAGTACTTTGATACACTACCCTGAGTAAACAGGACACCAGAGGCTGCTCTGCCAACAATAGAGATCTTATTAACAATGCATTGTTCCTGTTATCAGCAGCACCTGTTCAATGGAGCACTGTTAAAAAAAAGGAATATTATCCTAGCTTACAAAACGAAAAACCTGTTGCTACTGAGGACAGGATATGTTTTATAAAAGCAAACGTTTATTGTGACATTTAACATGTGCTCTTCTGTGACTTCCAATGCACCATATCGCAAATGCATTTCTGGAAGGTAATGGCTTTCACTATATCTCTATATATGTATATCTATATAAATAAGAATGTAGTGCCTATTTTTGTATGAATTTCATACCATGGTGTTTTCTCTTGAGAACATATTAACTGCTGTGTGATGTATCTTTTTTTTTCATGATCTAATTATTTTATACAATGGTCATGGGGTAACAACGGGTACATTCTTCATTATCTTCCTAAACGAGTTGGATGGATTTTCAAAATTATAATAGTAGAACTGCAATGCTGTTTTAACACCAGATGGCGCTCTCCACTTTACATCCACACTGGACCTGGACCAGAGAGTCTTAGAAGTTTAAATCTCACTCCAGCGTACAGACATAAGTCATCAAGATATTAATGATAGTAGGTGGAGAAATTAAGATATATAATTTAGGATGATTTGTCTAGAAACTTTCTAGAAATCAATGCTTATACAATACTTGGATGCTGTAGCAGAATGACTCTTAAGCAAACAATTCTAATTTGAAACAGAATGGTTGTATAGGTGAGATGATAAACACAGCTGGTTGCAGCAATCCAATCTGTGGCCTTTGCGCTAGGCCCTGGTCTACACACAGATCCATTACAATGAGAAAAGAACACAACCAGGTGATGTAGGTGGTGCAAAGGAACAAAGGACACAGTCCAAAGCTGGTTTGAACCAGTTTTTCTTTTGACTCCGCAGCAGTTATCTCAACCGCCTCATCTTGGTGTTTGCGTTGTATGATCCAGGTCGTAGCCATGCCCCAGTGAGTCAGCAGCAGTCATACACACACAGAAGGCCACACTGACCTCTCTCTCACTACCGGATTATTTCTTGTTTTGTACATGATTTGATTTAATGATTGATTTGTGTGTGTGTGCATGTGTGTGTTAAGAGAGGTCAGAAACCTATTTGTGGCGTATAGGGAAACCTATATAACCTCATCACCAGGTCACTAAAACTCAATTATGATAAAACAAAAAATTTGAATAGAAAATAAACAAAAAAATATATATAATGAATCAAATAAAAACTCAATGTAATGTAATGCACTATGATGGAACTATATAGACAGTCCCTCTCTTCTCGTCCGTCTCCATGATGGGGCTAGCTCTAAGTAAATAGACTTTTGTAATAACTACACCAGGCAACCACACACTCCCGGTGGCTCGGATCAGAGAGGAGAAAAGGTTACACACACAGAAACCTGTTGGAAATCCTGTTAATGCTGGGCTGGGGGGAAAGTGTGTAATTTCACCGCTTGAAATGTCATCATTTGGGGGTAAGGGTTACTTGGGCAAAGTTGCAGTTCAAGAAAGCTGCCCGTGACCTCTTGAGCAGTGACATAAGTCCATTCGGGGGGGGAAATGAATGACTCATAATTGTGTTGTTTCACTAATGAGCTTAGTGTTGAAAAACTTCCTGCAGTGCCAGTGTGTTCCCGGGCGATCTACATCTTAAAGAAAGTAAATAGCCCCCTTGTGAATCTATTAGTATTTTGAGCCACTGATGATCCGTTGGGTTTGACCTCGCAGCCTGGTTATGGATGTAAAAAGCTAAGCAGGATTTGGCAATGGATGATCTCTGGTTATCACTCACAAGTCTCTCAGGTTTGAACAGTTTAAGAGCTATGAGTCCAGATGTATGAAGATTTGTGATAAGTCGAATAACCAGGACATTTGGGTTCACACTTACAGCTCACCCGGGCAAACTATGGATCATTTCTGGAGTAACAGTGCATGTGTGAAATGGGCTTATGAAACATTACAAGGAGAAAAACACAGAATTATGTCTATTAATTAAAAAAAATTCGGAGTCATATTTGCACTGCAGATTTAATATTTTATGTTTTGCATTAATATTGTAATTTAAAAAAAAGTATAAGCTCAGGCCTGTGAAAATTAAATAATTGATATCGTTATAACCTCTTTTAATTTATGTTTATTAAAAATAAATTATAAAACAAATTGCATTATGAAAAAAATGTGTCCCTAAATCACAAAATGATCCAGCATGCTTAGTAATATAGATGTTACTATTTTCTGTTCATGCCGGCTGACAGCTGATCTGCTTATAGGCTTTGCGGGAGGTGCCAGGCTGCACCCGGATAAAGCAGTGGTGTGGTGTGGTGTGCTCTCTCCAACTCCCTCTGACTTGACCTGCAGTACAGGGTTAATCTGAACAGGTTTTAAACTGGTTCTAAAGGCAGCCAGCCCCGTCCCAGGCACATGCAGGCATATACTCACTGTATGTTTTTTTTACTCACTGTTGTTGAGAAAATGCTGATCCAGCAATAATTCTCTCTCCCTCTGCGCTGCCTGAAATCCTCCCTTGACCTTTTATTGGCTGGGTTTCACCGGAAAAACCTTATTCTGACCATTTAGAGTGGAAAAAGGCAGCTCAAGTGTTTTATAAAGTGATCTAATTTGCAGATGATTGTATCCTATTAAATGTTACTTTCCTGAAATAGTTTGATAACTTTTATATTTTTTTGGGTCAAATATAATGGAGCCAACGAACAGTGCAATAAAAATAGATGGATTTCTATTCACCCTATGTAAGCAAAATAACACTGCTATAGTTTCGCTCACTCATTATGATAATAAATGTCAATACAAAAATGTAATAATCCATCCAATAGTTGTTGAGACATTGAGGCATCTCTAGATCCATGCCAAAAGCATGGCTAAAGAAAAGAAAATGGGGTGCGAAATCTGCATTATTTTGGTTATAGACATCATTGGGTTAAGGTTAAGATACCAAATATACTTGTGTCACTTCATCTCATGAATGTTGGATGGTTTGTAGTTGTAGCAACACAACACAGCCCCCAACACTCCATGGTTTATTTCTCCACTGTTCACGTCGGGTCAAATCATTCATTCCAAGCTGTTTATAGAACTCACAGTACTCACAGGCACACTAAAAAAACGGATCAGTTCTTTTTTCAAAGGAAAACATGTATCACTGCAGTAGGGACACTGAACATCGCGTTCAGGCACATGGTATAGTTTTTCTGTGTCCAGAAATATTTTTTGCTTCAATTCATGTTTGATTTTTTCTGTTCTCTGTACCAGGTCATACTCTGGTGGCCAGGCGCTATACACCAAAGCCTTCATCTTCACTGCTGCCTCACTGAGCCGACAGAAGTGGCCAGATTAGGATCGCCCACCATCAACGCCTACAACTCCTGACTACCTCTTTGTAACTCTGATTATCAAAGTCATGTTGATGTATACGCCAAGATAAATACAGCCTCACATTTAAGCAGCAGCTTAACAGAACGGAGGATGGAGGAAGACGTATTTGTAAAAATGTGTGTGTGTGTGTGCTTGTGGGCGTGTATTACTCATGATGTGGGGACATTTTTGTGTTTACACAGTGATATTATTTGGACGTACCTTCCTTTTGGGGACAAAATCGAAGTCCCCGTAATGTTAATAATTACAATTTAGGGTGAAGACTTTTTAAGGTAAGGGCAGACTTAGGTTAGGGTAAGGTAGTGGTTATGGTAAGGACAAGTCTCCAGGTAAGAAATGTAACTCTAAGACTTAGTTTAAGTCTAAGTAATGTCCTCTGAAGTTATGAAAACACAAATGTGTGTGTAGTCTACTTTTCCATTTTAGAATGCTCAACTGCACAACACATTAAGAAATACATTTTCTTCTACTGTTTTGGTTCGCTCATATACTCAAAAAAAAGTTGAGTAACATTTAGCAACACTAGTCTGAATGCTGAAGCTAGATAGGCCAGTTATCTAAAGGTATGTTTCTTCCAATCATGGCATTGGCTAATCTAATGAGCACAACATCTGGACAAATGTCAACTCAAATGGTTCAGACTCAGGCCAATGCCAGAGCCATTGTGTTTATAAAAGTACCAGTTGAAATGTGTGTTACAAAGTGTGTAGAGCAGATCATAGGGGCTGATTTTATTGCTGATAACCGGGAGGAAATGAAGGATGCACAACATTGTCACCAAGTGAACAAAGTGCATTGTCTCCGGCCCTTTGAAAATAACTGGCACTGGCTATTATGTTGCAACTCACTAATGAAGTGAATCAAGCAAGCTGCTAAAGACATTAGCAACTAAGGCAGAGAGAGGCCAAGGCGTTAACCTGAGCCTGGACCTAAGCGTGACAGTAGCAGATGGCCTACGTATCCGCAGCATAATGCCATGACGTTTGCCCACTCCGATATGGATCAGCTACAGAGCAATTGAGCCTTATCGCTTTCCTTTCCCATTATACAGTTCCTGCCTCCGTTGATGGATGTTGGGCAGGTCTGTGTGCGGTGTGGAAGCTGCTATTGTTATGCACATATCACTCTGGAAATGTATAAATTAGCATTCGTCTGAGAGCTATATCCTATACGTCATTGTTATTGGTCTGTGTGTATAAAGCACATTGCACTGGTCCAGACAACAGCTAAAGCATGCATGTATCTATTTAAGAAATTAGCTTTCATGAATATGTTTAGTACATGCTACATCATTTCATACTTTAAAGTTTAGAGTCATTTTGTGCAGCATTACTTTATTTTGAAAGTGTTCTTATTTGAAATCCTAATACAGTGTGTTCTGGGTAAAAAAAAAACAGCTGTTAAAACGAGAACAACTAAAGTGTTCTTGCAGCATTGCAGATGTCGAATCCATATTTCATCATTCTTTACATTACATTACATGTCATTTAGCAGCGGTTTATCCAAAGTGACTTACATCTGAAGCACACAGTGTCTAGCCTTCTGTCCACCTCCACTGGTTCGCCACAGGGCTGTGTTCTCTCTGCTCTTTTGTTTACTTTATACACTGATGACTGTCGCAGTAACCACGACAACCGTTTCATCATCAAATACGCGGATGACTCGGTCATTGTCAGCCTACTCAACAACGATGAGACTGTGCATGGCCAGGTTGTAGAGGACTTCCTGACCTGCTGCAATGATGCGTTCCTTGAGCTTAACATCTCAAAAACTAAAGAGCTCTGTATAGATTTCAGACGTGGCCCCCATCCCACCGAGAACACTGCCATCTGTGGCCAGCCTGTGGAAATCGTGTCCAGTTATAAATATCTGGGCACTATCATTGATAATAACTTGAAATGTAATGCAAACACTGAAATGCTGTGCAATAAAGGCCAGCAACGCCTCTACTGTCTTAGAAAATTGGCTAGATTCAATGTTGACAAAAGCCTGTTGAAATTGTTTTACAGCGCTTACATTAATTCTGTCATCTCCTTCTCTGTCATCTGCTGGTATAGTAACCTCACTACCAAGGACAACAATTCTCTTGGGAGAATAGTAAAAACTGCTGCGAAAATCACTGGTATCCAGTTAGAAGGCCTTGATCCTTTCTATTGCAAACAGTTGCTCAAAAAATCTAGGTCCATACGACAAGACAGTGCCCACCCTCTTTATTCTGAATATAGGGTGTTGCCATCTGGCCGTCGCCTGTGTGTCCCTATGACCACCAAAAACAGATACAAGTTTTCCTTTGCCCCTGCCTCGATTCGAGCAACCAATGCTGCCAGCAGCAGATAAATGCTGCTATTGTTGATTGGGTTTTTGATTTTTTATATTGTTGATGGTGTTTATGCTACTGTACTGTTGATATTGTTGCTGTTGTGGGCATTGCTGCTAACGGCACTCTGCACTTTATTTTGCTGCTATTGATTGTTTGCTGTTGACCACATAGCACTTTATCTTGGCACTTTATGATGTTACTATTCTAGGATTTTATGTTTGATTTATTTTATTTTATGATTTTATTTAATTTTAATTTTATGATTCTATTTATTTTATTTTATGACGGTATGACCTGTGTCTAACTGTCGGAGCTTGGATAACAGTAGGAGAAAGTTGCCCTGGACTGCCTTCTCAGAGCGGGAACACTCTTTACTAAGAGCCCGAATTCTCTGGTCATATCTCGGGCGAGTTTTGCCGTACAGCAAGACTCTATCCCCAGCGTGGCCCGTCTTAAGCTATGGAGGGAAAGGAACTGACTTTGTTGTGTTGGTTTTTCCCTGATTCTTGCACTTTGCACTTTAGTGCCCAGGCCTGCGTACATGTTGTGATGTTTGTGTCCGTCACTGTTTTGTACTGTTATGTGTTGTCGCCTCTCCTCGCTGTAAACCAAATTGCCCTCTTGGGACACTAATAAAAATCTTGAATCTTGAATCTTGATTTACACGTACTGTAACCCTAATGAAGAAATACATATGTTTTCTTTTAAGTAAAGATCTATACATGGCATACAGCGACTGTGTCAGGTGGGTAGAGGTGATATGGTGAGCAGGATTTCTCAGCTTTTCATTTTTCACACAGACATGTCACTTTGTGTGTGAACCACAAAGTGACATATCATTAACGAGACAATAAAAAAGTCTGTTTTTTTTCACCCTGCCTTCAAATGTGTCTCTTCTGAGCAGTTAAACGCAGTTTTTGCCTGTAAAGCACTTTTCTTGAAGACACTAGATCCTTTGGTGCATAACAAACCCTTTAACACCCATACAGCAGTATGTGGTCTTGTGACAATGAACCACTCTTACATGTCTGTGTGTACTCTAGATGGAGCACACATGGACGTGTTGTGTGAGAGTGGCTGAGTGGCATATGATAGTGTGATAGCGCTCATGTTGTTTTCCTCCTCTGCTTGCTGCATAGTTTTGATAAGCTTGCATTCATTCGGATACACTTCACTTCATTTCCCTTGAGAGATTTCTTCTTTCACAATATGTTGGGTCTCCGTCTCTCCCCCTTCATGGCCCATCACAGTGAACTTTCAGTGTGAAAAGAAAAGGACCAACAATTTAGCTTAGCTTATAAATGTGCATTTATAAGAGGGGGGGGGGGGGGTTGTTAGGTTCCACAACTCATTACAATTGTCTAGGTTAACGTCAACAAAAGGTCCCTACCAACTGATCCTGGAAAAACGTTAAAGGTGCACTACACAGTTTCAGGGGAGGGGGGTCTGTTTACATTTGCAGAGCTTGCACTTAGTTTAAACATATTTGTAGTACATGTAATTCTTACTGTTTCATGATCATTATTTTGAGGCACCTGGAAACAAACGTTAGACTAGAATATGTGTGTGAACAAAACTGTGGGCCCTGCTGCTGTAAACAACAACAACAGTGAAACTGTCACTTTTCAGGAGGCTTTCTAACTTCAAACTTCAACTATACCTTAGAAAATGTTTACTTCTCTGACACACCCAAAGTTGCATAGTGCACCTTCAAGTCTGATATATCTGACTGGCTGGGGTTTGCAGTTGACTGTTGTTCTATGAGTTGTAAACGCACACACTGATAAACGATAAACAGTCCAGAGTCCATTCGGTCTGACACAACCTTGAATTTTCAAGGAACTGCACTGCACCTGGGGCACGACCTCACTGCCCTGTTATTACACACTATCTGTCTGAGACATTTTAGCAGCAGAGCACTTTGATCTGTATTACAGCACTAGGGTTCATACAGTATCTCCAAGCGCTCTCCGGACGCTCATAAGGATGTTATCATGGACAGATTGCACTTGACCAGCAGAGATAGTGTCGACCCTTTGGACTGTAACAACCATCCATTGGTTACGTCATACATTGCGCTTCCTGTTGCCTATTGGCAGTCTAGCCAATGGTTTTTCCCTGCTTGTCAGCTAGCTAACCGCTGAGACTGACAAGCAGGTTCCTGACAATCCGTCATGAGATGGAGACACTAGAAAATATGGTGATGCAGTGATTTCTAGAGCAAATACTAATCAGTCGAATGTACAATCACAGCGAAACTAGTCCAGATAGATAACGCTGAACATTGAACCATGTTACATAATCAAGAGGACTCCTAAAAGCTCAGTCTAAATAAGGAGTCAGCAATTCTGGAGAACGCTTTTTTGTCTAAATCACTTATTGTGAAAATCAGTGAATATTTCCTCATGATCCACGACCTGTCCGTACTGTGTGTGCGGTGAAAAATGAATCCGGTGTTAATACACAGCCTAGGCTCTGTAAACTGGTGTGTTGTTTTAAGGTGGGCATCCTTTATTTCCATACCCTTTATTTACACAGCAGTTTACAGAGCTTAGGTCGTGTATTAATGATGGATTGTTTTTCATCGTGCACACAGTATTGACAGGACGTAGCGATTTAAGGAGATATTCACAGATTTTACCACAGAAAAAAGTGATTCTGACGACAAGCCTTCTCCAGAATCGCTGACTCCACCTTTTTAAAAATGGAATGGACTGCTTAAAATGGGAAGGGAATCCCACGGCTTAGATTGGCCATCAACAGTCTTAACATATCTCTATGCTGACACAGGGGTTTTTTACCATTAGGGGGATTCAGAAATTGCACAAAACTGATGTCAACTCACCTAAAAATAAGCCGTTAAACATACAGATAAACCAAAGAATTGATATATAAATAGTTGCTGAAAGGTCTATTGTTCGTATAGCCTAGAGGCCTTGCACTTCCTCCTTCTCTCGGGGCCATGGATCAGCTGCACACCTGCGGGGGTAAAGAGAGACACGAGAGGAGAGGGTGGAGGTGTAGGAGCGGGGCTGGCAGGCTGGACACAGGACAAAGGGAGTGAGGGCCCCAGAACAATGGGAAGGCCTTGTAGCTGGAACTGGAGCCAGACAGCAAGTCTGCAGCGCCGCCGGCCGCCCAGCCCCACAAGGAACCGTCCAGCGCCACACAGGAAATGGCTTTCTCCAGAGCTGCCCTGAAATACACACACACACACACACACACTGACACAATATGCAAACACACACTGATACAGACAAATACGAAACAATAGAGTTCCCCCCTCATCCTGAACCAAGCCCTGGATCTGACTTTGCTGGTAACTCCAGGGACTCATCTCACAAACTCAAAGAACAGACTGTCCTGCCAGAGATACAAAGTTAACAAAAGACAGAGTTTACCACAGGTCAGAAGACTTCATAAGAGGCAGCCCTTGGGGTTATACTCACTGTCTGCTTACACAAGGCTAGATCTCTCCAAGGTGGTCAAGTATTAGTACCGGACAAGGCTAGATCTCAATGCAGGAGAGAAAGGTATTCTCTGAAAGGGTGTTGTGTATGTATGACCTTTTAGTGTTGGATTGGCTCTATACGCTCTACTCAAAACAATGAATAAAGGAGGAGTCAGCTATTCTGGAGAATGCGTGCTGTAAAAACTAATATTTGTCAAAATCTGGGAATATCTCCTCACAAGCTGCTACCAGCTACCTGTCTGTACTGTGTGTGCGCTGAAAAAAATCAGTTGTTATTACAAAGCGTAGGCTCTGTAAACGGTCATGTTGCTAGCTACGGTGGGCCCCCATTCTTTGTTTACATACCAGTCAACATAGCCTCGGCTGTGTATTAACACCAGATTGTTTTCAGTGCACACACAGTACGGACAGGCAGTTGATCATGAGGAGTTATTCACTGATTTTGACAACAAATGTTCTCCAGAATCGCTGACTCCACCTTTAATGTGACTTGTTTGCATTGGTAAATCTTGTGGTTGGCTAGCTAGGCATGTCATTGGCTGCAGTGTGTGGACGCTGGCATGGCGTCAATGACAAAGCTGTGATAACTCACTGCACACTTGCTCAGCACATACGTTTGGCACACGAACATACTGCATGTCAATGACAATATGCACCCCCAGCCACAGACATTAGCATGTAGCTCAAAGCTCCCATTGTCTAACCCCTTTATTTAATTTATATTTTTGGTTTGCTTCCACACTATTAAACTGGTTTTAGCATGTGTTGTCTTTTTGTTTTGTATAGTTTGCTCTCACCTTGACTCCCAAGCTCCATCTGGCCGTTGAACAAACAGTGCCTGTGGATTGCTTGACAGCACTTTGAATATACCAGATGCACTTTAGTTAGAGTACATGTATACTGCCAGACTAAAGCCTTGATTTGTCACTCACACATTGCACTTTCGGGGATGTGCATCATCAAAGTTCTGAAGAGGGCCATATGCTTTTCCTTCACAAAGTGGGTCTGTGGTACAACTTTCTTAATGTGAACACTAATAAGATGGGTCAGTTACAATAGATTGCCTTTCAGATAGCTTTAAAGTTTGTGGTAACACTTTACGATAAAGGTACATTAATTAACTTATAGTTAATGATTACTTTATGCTATTAATGGTTAGTTAATGCATAGTCAATGTTTATTAAGAAGCATAAACAAACTGTTAATCTTTAGTTAATAACGGTTAATTTATGTTTGGTTAAGCATGAACTAGGCTTCGTTAACTAATGCTTAGTTAAGCATTTACTAATCATAACTTTGAGTTAATTCTTAGTTAATTCTAATAAAACATTAATTAAACAGTTATTAATGCTTAGTTAATGCTTGGTTCCTGCATATTAAGTATTACCTAAACAATAGCTAACAGTTAATGAATGTACCCTCATTGTAAAGTGTTACTAAGATAATAATAATAATGGATTGGATTTATATAGCGCTTTATTTCTATGTGACTCAAAGCGCTTACAGGGTTCCAGGTTCCATTCATTCACACACAGTCATACCGGTGGTGGTAAACTACCATAGTAGCCACAGCTGCCCTGGGGCAGACTGACTACTAAGTTGGTTGATCTCTAACAAACTCAACAGCATGCAGCACAAACTGAGCTGGGGGAGAACCTAACCTGTTTTCAGGGGAAAGAATGTAATCCTGCAAACACAACAGATGGATGGACACTCTTTCCTTTTCCTTGGAACAACAGCTGTTCTACCATACATGGTCACAGTGCTCTCTATCCACTGCCCCTGAAGGCACCATCGGCATCTCGTGTATGTCAAATCAACAAGCAATGACAGTCACAGGAAGTGTCGCTGTGCGCAAACTGCATTGTTTGACCCTTTTTCATCGGCTGCCATGATGTTTCTAATGTTGTTTTTTGCTTGGGATGCGGCTGAGGGCGTCATAGTTGGTGAATGGTCCCTCTGTGGGTGTCATCCAGGTGACAGGGGTCAGCGCTGACGCATTGTATACAGCGGTATTAATGTGAGGTTTTTTTTGAGAGAACTGCGTACCAGAGCGCTGCATGCACAATACACCAACTCAAACAAGAAAACGTAACACAAAGAGGGCCCTCATGTTGTTCAGTTTTCCCAAGCACATGACAATGACAGACAATCTCCAAAGCTGCATAATGTGCCACATTCCAGGGAATCTTTCTTTGATGCCAAGGAATGTCTTTCATTTTTCTAGACTGTTTCTCTTTTGTATTGCCATGGTGGGCTAATCCGGGTGACGCTGATGATGATGCTACTACTACACACACACACACATGTGGAGGGAGAAGCTGTGAGTCAGACAGGCCGGCGGTCCAAAGGGAAGCTCTCCAACAGTCATTCTTTTCCTGCGTTATTCGTCTTCTCCTCAGACACTCTTCCTGTGCGGATCTTACATCACCAGATAACCTCTTGACCTGTGTCCAGTCCACCAGCTGCTTCTGACAGAATGGACACACACTCCACACCAAAGGAGACAACTTTGACGGTCCAGAGTTATGGAGAGGGGGTGCTTAAAAGTTGGAAGGGTGCAAAGTCGACAGTCATTCATGACAGGTTCACACCTCAATGTGTTGACTGGCTCAAGCATTAGAAGGCTCATCTTAATCCAGCACACCGTACGATAACATAGCAATATCAGTAAGTTGGTTACCATTTTTGACAAGACTGACATATTGTTAGCTTCAAAGCATAATTGCCTAAATCATATTTACTCGACTCTACTTTTACTCTACATCTACTCTATTCTACATCTACTCTTCATCTACTTTACCCTACTCTATAACCCTTAAAATATGACTTTGGCAATTATGCTATTAGGCTAACGAAAAGTAGATGTAGAGTAGAGTACAAAGGCTGTTTTGGGTCTAAACCACTATCTCAGATGTTATCTCATGACACTGTATTCTTATATTGACGATCAACTTGGACCTATTAAACGTTGTATTAATACATTATAGACAATTAATGGTAAGTGAGGTATCACCATTATAAAGATATTAGAGCAGCTAGTGGTGGGTGGTTGCTGGCAAGCTCCCCCCTTTGTTTATTTAAAATAGAATAGATATTCCTAAAATAAGCAGTGTGAAGAAAAGTATTTTTCTTTTTGCAAAGTATGATAAATGGGATTATAATCATTGTAGTTACTGGCTCTCTGATGCCTTTTTCAGGAGCGATCCAATGGCTGTTAATAATAAAACAAGCTAAATATAGAATGAAGAGGAGCCGTTTGTTAATGTGAGACCTGCCAAGCGTTGAAGTCTGCAACATTTGATCAAAAAGAGACAGCAGTTTATATGTGGAAGGCTGTTAATTTTCTGACTGTAGCTCCCTGGCTTGAACGCTGACTAATCCCCCAGGCTGTGTACAGCTCATGCTTAGTTCCTCATCACAGACCTTGGTTTGAACCGGTCTGCGCTGGAATCGACTTGATGCCACTCCCTGCTCTGTAATCACTATCTAGCGCCTCTGTTTTCGCCTCCCTCCCTCTTCTCATATCTCTCTCTATCCAACCCCCCACTGGCTGCATTTATAACAAAAGACTAATATTTAACCTGTAAAGGGGCAGGCCGGATCTTGCTTATATAGGCTGTTATGGCTTCTCTTTGTACAGGCAGAATGATATGAAGTAGATCCTTCTGTAGCTGTGTGCTTCTACATTTGGTTATACTGTACGTGTGGTTCTACATTTTCTCAGCAATATTGAATTTTTTTTTAAAGAAAATCTAAACATAATACACATTTGAAAAGGAATAGTAAGAAGCCTGGGCTTGTCAAGTCCTACCTCAATATTCCAACATAAAGAAGTGCAAAATACCAATCAAATCAAATAAACAGACCATTTTTAATAACACAAAAGTACTACTCCAATCAAGCTGATAGTAAAAAATAATTACCAAAAAAAAACACCATTATTAACATCAGTGAGGTGTATTACGCATTGCATATGTCAGTATTTTTAAATCTGAATATTATTTTCAATATATATAATAAACAAATACAAACATTTAAATAATAAAAATAAAAAAACGGGGGCGCCCTTAGCTCAGTTGGTAGGGCGTCCCCCCCGTGGGCCTCGGCCAGCAGCGGACCCGGGTTCGATTCCAGCCCGCGGTCGTTGTCTGCATGTCACTCCCCTCTCTGCCCCATTTCAACTCTGTCTCTACACTATCAATAAAGCATAAAAATGCCCAAAAAATATCTTTGAAAAAAAATATATATAAAAAAAAAATTCTATAGCTACAACATATTTGAGAACCATCATGACTCTGCTACTCGTATTTTCATAGTTTTCAATTATGCAGAAGTTATTTGACCAGTAGGTTTTTTTTAATGTAATCTCATGTATGTTTAATTGTACCCTTGCCCCCACAACACACCTCCACCCTGTATCCTCCTCCCTAGTTACTGTCCTCTGGAGCTGAAGGCTGTCTGCCTCACTGTCTGTTGACATCAAAGCATTCTCAAGTGTTTCCTAGGCTGATGAAAGGCAGGAAAGAGGACCGGGCCAGGGTCCAGGACTTGCTGCCAACACTTCAACACTACAAGCCAAGACAATTGCTTTTGAATATTTAGTTGTTGGGCTTTTTTTTTCTTCCTCTTCTTCTTAACAATTGGATTACCATAAAAGGGAAAAGGGGACAGCTGAGAGATAAAAGAATAAACATAGAGAGCATATGGTTAACATACTGTGATAGATAAGTGGTCAATTAAAGGGGAGGGGTGTGAACTGTGACCTCTGTGACCTCGGCTGGAGATTCATATTTAGAATAAAAGATAAGAAAATAAATGATCATGCATGTTCTCAGTGGAAGCTATAATATTATGTTAGCATAAGAATAATTGGTGTTCTCAAAAGTAAAATAATAATAAAATAACATAAAATATAAAATATAAAGGTTTATAAGGGGTTGTAAAATGAGTTGAACCTGTAATAAATCAGTAACCCTAACCCTTTTTCTCTCCAATTTCTCTAAGCCTCACTATTCCAGTGACTTCATTTCATCTTCACATTGATATGTTTGTGTGAATTGTAACTTTGATTGTGACACCTGGCCGTCTGGTGAAATATATGTCTGCACACAAACAGTCCATGAGGTGAGGTGACTGGACTTAATTCACCTGCAAGCCCTGGCTGGCTGCACCTTAGGGTGACTGATACCCGACACCTCCCCATATCTCTCCTCAGCACATACGAGAAAACGCCTGCGTTCAGATGGCGTCATGCAAAAGCATCAACAACCCATGCAGGGAACTGGTTTGAGCCGGTGTGTAGTGGGGGGACTATCACAGCACGGGCAGATTAGCCGCCCGGCATCATCCACTCTGCTGTTATCTGGGTGTCTCCTAGTTCTATGCCTACGTACACACACACACACACACCGCCTGATGAAATACTGTGAAATGTTGTGGTGTAGCCTAGTTGTGGTAAGATGGGTACATTGATAGAGGGGGGCATTTATGATTTTGTGAATAAATCCGAATGAAATGGTACTGTATGTACCAGCCTCTTATCTGAAGAGCGGGGATGATAATGTTGACTCCAAGCACAAAGCAACAAGCCAGCGAACCCCCCCCCCCCCCCTCCCCCGCACCCAAACTGGTTCACTCTGGTCTAGCGATGAGACATACAGCGCTGTGAGTGTGTGTGGGGGGGAAACCCGATGAAGGTTATAACAACCACATCCTTTCCATAACACCCTCTGTGTCACCATGGTGAACAATACAAGCAGAAAGAAAGTGTGTATGTCTATTTTGAAATAATTTAAACATCTACTACTAGATTACATGACTCAACAGTGGGCCTACACAAGGGCTGGTAACATTGCAGTGTTGATGTATCAATCTAAACGTAATGTTACATGAGGCAAGATTAACAACGTCACTTTCCCATTGCTATGGTGATTTGGGCTGTTTAACCTGAAGGGTTTCCCTGTTTATGACAAAAAATCAAACGACTGAGTTCTTGAAAAGTGCCATATAAATGAAATCTATGATAATTATGATTATGATAATTATTATTATTATTATTAAATCAGATGTCACAGCTGTTGATAGCAGATGGCTGATATGTGTTTGTCCTATTTTAAGAATGAAATCATATTGATGAGTCATTTAATCTTTTGTCCAATCGTATCATTTTTTTCATATATAAAACAAGATATATCAATGTGCCATAATAAGAGCATTATTAATTCACCCTTATTAATACATGGCTTTGTCCTGACTTTTCTCAGTCCATCCTCATGACTTGACTCCTCACTAATCTCTGATACAAGTAAACACCAGTGTAAATCCACTCATATAGTGTTTGCATTGAATTGCCCTTAATACAGCATAGTAGGCCCACCCCTTAACCTCAGCTAATGTAAACTAATCTGACATTAAAAAAACATAAGGATATTAACCTCATATGACCTGATGTGATGACCATAAAAGGCATTTTAAGCCATACACGTTAGAAAAAAACCATGTCAATGAGTAGTGTAATAAGGACAAACAAGGGATCTGCTTTTTTTTTTTTTATAAATTCAAATAATTTATTAAAAAATTGCAAAGGATGGTGACAAATGACAAGTCTATGCAAAACATTGTTGCTATAACATTTTGTTCGATAACACATTAGTGGCCACTAATGAGTATATAACAAAGTCAAGCACGAAGGCAAGGCATGTTGTTCAGGAGAGGCATTCGTAGAGGTTTTGGTTCTTCGGCACAATAAAAGTCTCTTATTGCAGCTGCTGTGCACGGTGATGTGCACCTTGGACACGGCGCTTGCTGCTTCACAGTTCAGGCAGGCATCCACAAGAATGCGTTTCATTGAATTCAAGTCTCAGGATAGACCAGAAATGCCCTTACATACTCCAAATCAGTTCATCTTTTGTTCCTGCATGCTCCAGGCAGGACTCTGCGCTGTCACCTCCGTCCATGAGGCGACGAGTCAGCCGGCCGCATGTTGCCTTCAAAAGGGCTGGCCGGCTGCATACAGTAGTACAAGCATTCTCCTCCGCACCTTCACGCTCCTTTTTCCAAATGCGACAGGAGGATAGCTGCACTGACGGCGGGAACCCAGTCATATCATAACTGGGAAGGGTTTTCACGTTCGGCTCGGACATCGAGCCGAGAGAGACAGATTGAGACACAGGCGGTAAACAGACGCGGTTGGATGCGCCATGGTCAACGAATCTTGAGCAGTTGCCGGACCATGCCCGCGATCTGCAGGAACTTGTCCTTCTTGCGCTGCTTGAGAGCCATGAGGGCCCGGGACGTCTCCTCCGGGTCCAGGCTGTAGGAGAAGATGCTCCTCACCCGCTCCTCCGCCTTCATGTCGCCCGTCTTCTGGAAGAGTCTCATCACCGCGTCCTGGTTGACGCTCTCGAAGATGTTGGCCACGGCTTTCTTGCGGTGCGCCGTGGCGAACTTGTTGCCTTGGACAGACGGGCTGACGCGGCACTCAGAGTAGGTTCGCACGTAGGTCGACATCTTGGCTTGGTTCTTTTGTTTCTCCGCTGGATGTCTCTGGTTTCTTTCTGCTCCTAGTGTGGCCCGTCCAACTCACTGAGGATGAGTTGTTAGGTGCGCACTCTTTCGCGGGGAGCGTCTCGTGGTGTGAGGGCTTGAGAGAGTGAGTAGCGGAAAGCTGAGCCTGTGAGTATTTATAGGGCTGAGGAGGAGAGAGGGAGGGCGGGTTCAGCGCTGCCGGGAACGCATGCACTCCCAGCGGTGACATCACCAGCAGTCAGTCGTGAAAAAGCAGACAGAGGCGCCTCATCTACTCAGGGAGAGCCCGCTGCAGCTCTCCAAAATTACGCACGGCAGTCCCAACGAAACCATTGCGCAAAGATTGCAATTTCTCTAAATGATTTGATTTTGAACCTCACAAATAGCCTAGATAGTATAGAGTGCTGTGATATGCATTTAATTCATGCAACCATAAATGCACTTGCGTATAATTGCCAACGGTGTCCATAAGGAATTATGTCTTGCAACAATTGAATTCACTATAAAATGCATAGAGATTTTGTTTACTGTATATTCCACTTCACCTATGGTGCAAACACTTGCACATAAATCAACAACAAGTGAATGATTTACTTTACCTCACAGAATCACAGTATAAAAGTACTTGGTAACATTAATGATAAATGAATTATCATGAATTACCTGAATGAATGCATGAAAATCTATGAATTCATCCATGCAATATTCCATGAATTCTCTTGGATTAATGGTATCTCATGCATGATCTTCTTCATGGGTCAGTCTGCAGTTAAAGTGTCAGGCCAAAAAAAACTGACCGGTCACACCAATACATATGTGTGTGTTGTTAAATACCAAGTGTTGAAATCATGATGAACTAAGCATTACTTTTTGAGATAGTGGTGACTTGAATTGAATTGAGTTATCTTAAATGGTTCATGTACCGTTAGCATAAAGTGTTATCAAGCATTTACAGGTTATAGCCCTGCATTAGAATTTGACTTAAATACCCTAGAACTATGAAAGTATTACTGTATACTATAGGGTTATTATTACCAATGCATTCACATGTTAGGATCTTTTCACTGACCAAAGTGGCACTATTGTTTAGGTACATTGCTGTTGGTGGTGCATTCTAGAATAGAATATATTTATTTATTGCCATTTGCATAGGTACAAGTACAAGTGCATTGGGATTCTTGTGCGAATCTCCCTGAGTCAGCTTCAATACAAACAATGAATAAATAGCATTATAACAGGAAAATTCAAAAAAAATGAAAATAAGAAGAATCGTAGAAAAGTAGAAAATAAGAATAAGTAACAGCTAAGTACCCTGTACAGAGGCTATTCTATCTTAAAACAAGATATAATACAATAGAATAAAAATAAATAACAAATAAATAACAAAGGGGAGCACTGTACAATAAGATGAGACATTCTGAGCATTATATTCAACTAATCATTCTTTATGTGTAATATCTCTCTGCAAAGTAGGCCTACTAGTAACCTTAGTTACACCAGGAGGATGACATGGATAACCTTTACACAGACTGAGAAGTAATGGAGTCAGTGAACTTCTAAACAGAAAGTGAAAACATGTGACATGAATATATAATGTATGATGATGAGTGGTAAATGTGTATAATGTGTTATATGTTGTTGTGACACATGTCTGACACAAATGAGATGTAGTGGCTTATATGAGTCATTTGTTATTGCAGTCAGTCAACAAGGCATAAACCCGGTTTATACACCAAGAATAAGCTAAATAAATTGTCAGTCTGTGTTGTTAACTGAGAGTAGTGCTTACACAATGAGTGATCTTTTCCTGTTTGTGCATCTATTTACACTTGCTCTAATGGAAATGCAGCCTTAATATACTAATGGCATAATAGGGCATTTTTTAATACTGTACACACCATCTACAGTATTGTGCCTGTTCCCAAAATGGCCACAGATTAAATCTGCTTCTTTTCCCCCCCACTCGGCTGTGCTAAAAATATTTGGTTTATATATTTTGGCCCTTCAAATAGGAGCTGAGTGTTTACAGCATGGAGTTGAACCGTGGCCCGCACGCCCGGCCTGGCTGATGGTGGGTTGATAAGGCTGCAAGGCGTTCCCCCATCTGAAGACATACGGTAACTCTCCACATAAACAACTGTCAATCCTATGCTGCAGGCTTTTCCCTCAAAAAAAAAAAGAAAAAAAAATCAAAGTGTGACCAAAGGCTAATAGTCCCTTATATGGAGCATGAAGTTGACGGACGGTATGCCCGGCATGTGGCATTGACTTTGTGTGTCTTGCTGAGTCGAAACAATAAACCTTTGCTGGGTCCAGGGGGAGGGTGGGGGGGGGGAGACAATAGCCAGAAAAGTTTGCTGACAGCTTTGTTTTCCAGGTCTGCTGAACAATGTTCTTCTTAGCACAGGATACATGTCTGTCTCCAGCTGGCACGGCAGTTATGACTGGAGACAGAGAGAATGCCAACGCACTTACAGATAGAGAAAAAAACCCGGTATCTTTATGACCCTGACGTTGCCACCGAGGCTCCACACAGACAAGCGATGCACAATGAGATTTTTCGGCGGGCTGGACGGAAACTGGACCCCTTGAGGTGCTGACCTCCATTCTCCTGTCCAACACCAAGCTTGTCCATGTCTTATCATAACAAAGGGGGAACACTAAATTTAACACGGGGTCATAGTTCTGTCATCTTCTTGCCCAAACGGGGAGGGGTTTGTCAGGAGACAGCGGGTTTACTCCTTGAAGATAAGATTCCGTCCACAAATATTTAACATTTGTCTGAAATTATATAAAGACACACTCCCCAAATGCTCCTCAAAATAGCATCCAGGTCACAGATCACAATGGGAGGCAGCCATGTTGAGATTTTCAAAGTGGAGTCAGCGATTCTGGTTAAGGTTCTGTTAACGGGCATATTGCTAGCTGCGGTGGGACTGGGTTTACATGTCAGTACTAGATTAACACCATTGTTTCAGTGCACACACATTACGGACAGCGGATCATGAGGAGATTTTCACAGATTTTTTTTTACAAAAAGTGATTTTGACAACAAGCGTTTTCCAGAATCACTACTTGAAACTGAGCTTTTAGGAGTCCTCTTGATGTCAATGTTCAGCGTTATCTACCTGGCCCAGTTTTACTGTTGTTCGCGTCTGGTCTTTGTTTATGGTTTTATTGAACATTCAGATGTGATAGTACATTATTATTGACAGAAGATCATAGTTCAATGCAGCCTTGCCTGATGTCTTCAGTCACGTCCTCATTTACCGAATCTTTCAGCTTCGAATAGGGATTTTGAAAATTCACCATTTTGTGTGTTCCAGTTTGACCCCACAGTTTGGGACACAGCCAGAGCGTTGCATAACTGCAGCAAGTAGCCAAACATAAACAGTATTACAGCCTCCACTGTTTGATATGAAAAAGCCCAGCATCGATTCTTGGGCCAATTTTCTCTGTGTAATCGAGTCCTGCATAACTGGTTGATTGCAAAGTGGGTTAATGCACGACAGTTTGCTGGACTGTGTTAAACACAATGCGGATGTTATTGGATTAGCAGGCAGTCTGTTCCCTGTATACTTTATCCAACTTGTTAGCCTTTAGCTTGTCCTGCAGTGGTAGAGATGGCAGCCTATGGGTGTACAGTATGTTGTTAGCGAGACATAAATGTCAACCCAGAGCCTGGGTCGCATACTGGGTAATAGATCTCAGTCTATTTTTTGCCTTTCTGTAAAATGGACCAGCGACAATGTGTTTTGGAAACGCGTCATCAATTGTTGTTTGCTCCTCCTGCTTATGTAATTTGAAGATGTGCCAAGACAATTTCAATGTTCACTACATTAGGATAACGGAGACAGCTTTATCAGCCAGTTTGGCTCAGACTTTGAACTTTGAGTTCACAGTTATTTGATTATGTGTTTAAAACGCACCTATACGAGATTGATCGGCCCTTACCTGGAATACGAGGAAGATTAAAATACTGATTTAATTCCCAAGAAGGAAATCTCATGGTGCAGGAAACATTAATAATATTCCAGTGAGTGAAACACAATAACAAACCAAAGGCAGGGCTACTGTGGAAACAAAGTAGCATCTGTTCCAGCATTCAGTGTTGGTAAACTGAAGTTAATGACTCATGGCATCTTTGTAGTAAGAACACATTAACATTCTCTGGTATTTACCATGAACCACATAAACACAATGCATGAGATTATTTTGGCCCTGTTTATACACCCAGCTGGTCTGTTCAGTGAATGTCTGCTTATGTAACAGCTTGGGAGGGGATGAACATTTTGGCAGAGCTCATCTCTGGGGACTAATTTGTGTGTGTGTTTTGTGTGTGTGTGTGTGTGTGTGTGTGTGTGTGTGTGTGTGTGTGTGTGTGTGTGTGTGTGTGTGTGTGTGTGTGTGTGTGTGTGTGTGTGTCGGATTGCCTGAAAGTGAAACAGATTCACTTTGACATCATCAAAGTTTATGTATTTGCCAGGGCATATATATACTATATAGTGCGATCAGGGGTCCACCATACAAAAAAACTGGCCAATTATGGTAAATAAGAGTAGGAAAGAATAGTCTGCAAAATACTAAACAGTTTCCAATTTCCCAGAAAAGGGTATAATGGGTATAACATTTAACATGAAGTATATTGTGACACATTGCAAGCGGATTAAAAAGCCTGCATGCTTTAGACCTGCTTGCAATGTTGTCCTCAGACAAACTTATAAAATGCACTTCATTTGAATTTACGTTTGACTGCCTCGTGAAATATTCAACCCCCTTGTGTTGTTAAGTCCATCTCATTCATAACACAGAATGCACCACCGAAACAAGAGCACCATCTCCTATCTGATCACGTTGGTTTTGAAACCCGCACAAAGGCTTCAGAGGAATCACAAGGTTGTGTTTGCATGAGGCGGGTGGAGTGGTAGCCGACATGTTTCACAAGCTGCTAGTGTGAGAAGCATCACAGTCACAATACAGCGAGCGGTAACACTTTTACACGCGATGCACAGTTCATGTTTCCTCTTTTCTCTGCCCCCCCGTACACACACACACACACACACACACACACCCCTCCTGAGGGAACCTGCCTGTGCATGCAGATTAAGTGACTGAGCGCTGAGCCCACCAAGGCAAAGGCATCATTACTGCAAACCGGCTCAATCCAGCTATGGCCGCCATGTTCACGGCTGGCTGCTTCTGCATGGGACCCGGGGGCCAAATGTACTGTACATCTGTCCACGCGATGTTCCCCCCAGTCAGGACTGTGTGTACTGTGTGTGTGCATGTCCAAGGCCCCATTGGATCAGGTGGATCATATTAAGGGTACAGGCTACAGGGTGCTTTTGCTGAAGGATAGAGGGGGTCAAGGGAACATTCCATTGCTAGAGAACATTGTGGTCTCCTTACACCTCCAGGTTGATGGATTTAGAACGCTGTGGTGCTATACCTTTAATGCTTTGTTGTTGTTTAGTACATATTATTATTATTTGCCATGAGCATGAGGGGAACACTTTTCATCTTCACTATAAAAATGAAAAACGTTAGGAAAACTCAACTTTTTTTAAGGCAACTGTCTTCCCTAGATTTGAGAGTTTTGAGGCCAAGGTTTTAAAGAAAACCTCCTTCATTTAAGCCAACTAATGATCTTTACTTGAAATATCTTATCATTGATATGTAATGTGATGTTAATGTGTAACTTCAAGTTTTGAGTTCTACATACTAACACAGTTTTAACACTGTGTAATGTTTGTATCAACATCGACTTGGATTTGGTTGTTATCTTATCTGTATGATAGATAATTAGTTGGCACAGCTGTTCTTGTTTGAAATACTTAGAATTTAGAATCAAGTAGCACTTGTACACAACAGGAATATCTTGATCTCCACACAGTTCAAAGCTCAGATCAACACTGCTCTAAAATAACAGCTCTAAAAGCCACATGCCCACAGACAGTGACAGTTTGTGTTTGTGATCAGCTGTCTGTAAAGCAACCCTCCTGTACCGGGTGCTGCTGCTGACAGCTCCGCGGGAGATCGGATTCCATCCTGTCTCCATGGCGATACAGTGCAGGGTAACAACAGAGAGCCAGTGGGTGGAGGCAGGGAGAGACAGGGAGGATACCACTTTACTGCAGGTCAAGATAACATACACACCAACATACAAAACAAGCAGTGATTCAGTGTGTTTGGGGAACTGTGACGTCCTGTTAGTCGGCTCCATAAAGCGTTTCTATGGAGCCTTGAGTGACTCTCACGCTCCGCCGGGGGCGAACCCACCGGGAAAAGTTGACAGTATAATTCTCTGGCATTTGATTTTCCACCGAATTAATTATGTACTGTGTGTAGGTCATTAAGACTCACTTGATTCTTTTTTTTTAAAAAGTGGCCTAAATTCTTTCTACGCACGGTTTGATTTGTAAAAATACATGCCATGAACAATCTAAACTGTCAGTTCCTATTGCTCCTCCCGTAAGAACCTTTTAAACCCTTCACCGCTCCTCTTTGATATACCGTAGTACAGCGTTTGTTCCTTAAACCAATCTGTGTTCCAGTCTGCCGATTCACAAAAGACACTGGGACTTTTCCACAGTCTTGTACTAAGTCTGGCTCTACATAAATGAACAGATGAGAGAGAGGGACGGTCAGATGTGCTGACCCCAGCATTATGTTAACAGTACAACAGGGAGCCATCATGAATTGATGGGATTTGGTCTGGCGCCAGAGCAAAGAAGAAGTGCTGGAGCGGGTCCACGGCGCGGCCCATTGTTTCATCAGGACGGCAGGGCAAGGTCAGAATGGGAGAGACCGGAGGCAGGAATACGCAAGTCTCAACTGATGGACAAGTCATCTGGGCCAGGAGTGTTGATGAAGCTGACAGAATACACCCTTTGATAGGGAAGTGTCACGCCAAGTCGAACCTTCATGTCTAGTCTAGGAGACAATGCTAACAGAATTAAAGGGCGGATTCAGTTATTCTGGAGAATTCTTGTTTTCAAAGTCACTTTTTGTCAAAAAATCAGTCAATATCTCCTCACAATCCACTTCTTCTCAGTACTGTGTTTGAGCTGCGGAGAAAAAACTGTTTTAATACACAGCCTAGGCTCTATAATACATATTGCTAGCTACAGAGGGTCCCCTCTGTTTACATCAGTTAACAGAGCCTGCTGTGTATTACAGTAACACCAGATATTCACGGATTAAGCCAAAATGTTAAACATTCTCCACAATTTCCGACTCCGCCTTAAAGGGATGAGAAAATGTCAAGTTTCATTTTACACACACTTAAAAATAGTCTATGCTGACAATACAACAGTTTAGAAAATAAGACTATTCATTTCAAACAACAGCCAGTAGCCAGTTAGCTTAGCTTACCATATACACTGCAAGTCTGTCGCTGTCCCTAAATTGTAAATACAGATTAAACAAGCTACATTTAACCTGTGAATGAGTGAGCTTTAAAGGTGCTGGTAGGCAAAACATTTTTAGATTTGTAGAGATTACTGCTAGCTGTATCCCTATGTTAAGGCTACTATTGGTAGACTAGGCTAAAATAAGCTAAGATGAGCTTCATTGTGAACACACAGATACAAGAGTGGATACAAGCGTTTTACCCATAATGTTGAACTATTTCTTTGTCTATATCTTGAAGTGCAAAATTATGAAAAGCTCATTAAAACTTTAAAGATTTAAAACGTCCTCATTTGATTAGTTCTGTCCTGTCATTCGGAAAGTGAAAGAAAATAACGGCCCAAATTACAGGAAATTATTGCTGCTTTTTTCCCATCAAACCAAACAGTAACACAAAGGAACACAGCCCTTCGTAAGACTTCTACTGAATCAGAGTGGAAAAGATCACTTGTGCTAAATAAAGCGCTTATTTATTTAGGCCTACATGTATTAGCCTGTAGTAATACTGACTGGAAGGTCAGAAGTAGCTTTGAAAAGACTCTTCCTTTCCCAAGAATCCCAGCAAGACAGAAAAACAAGAATGATCCTGATGACGTGTATTTTTTTAATAAAAGATGAAGGCAATGAAGCAACAACACATTTAGAGAAAGAACACTATGTAACATTCAGTAGTGTGTGTTGGACAATAGTCATGAAAGCAGACAGATTAAGAGGAAGTGTCTCAGCTGGGTCCCTTTGAGGAAATACTATGAGCTCAGGCAGGTTTAATAGTGCTTACTGTGGTAGGCTGGGATGTGGAACTGAGAGCTCGGAGCTAGTTTTCTGCTTCAGGCTGGTTCAAACCGGTCTGCCTGCTAAGAGAAATCAGCCTTGTGGATGAGTGAATGGCGCACCACCAATGGGTCTCGTGTATCATGCAGGTCCAGGGCAAGATAATACAGTAAGCTAAGCTGCTGGGAAGAATAGTGGTGGGGAAACATTACAAAAAAAAGGAATACATCTCCTACATAATGGGGCCCCAACGTGAAAAATCTTTTAATAACAATAAAGAGGAGGGAGGCGAGAGGGGCGTGGAGCTGAAAGATAAAAAGAGGCTGAATTTAGGTCAACAGTCACTATACATTTCTTCAGCATTAGTAAACCACATGCAAACTGCAATACTAATGGAGTCGTAGAGTGATTTTTTTTCTCCAAAAT
Source organism: Ammodytes marinus (assembly GCF_949987685.1). NCBI lineage: Eukaryota > Metazoa > Chordata > Actinopteri > Uranoscopiformes > Ammodytidae > Ammodytes > Ammodytes marinus. The sequence goes on from NC_137231.1 coordinate 4,669,245, forward strand.
TGGGATTCAACTAAAAAGACCAATGATAGTGCATCTGTGTTTTTGCGGTAGTGAAGACAGCTGTGCAGGCATCACAACCCCCCCCCCCCCCCCCCCCCCATCCCCCTCTTACAGTCTAGGCAGCAGCACGTGCCGCGGAATAATTAAATTACAGCTGTGTGTGTGTGTGTGTGTGTGTGTCTGTCTGTGTCTGTGTTGCTGAAGCCCTCATCTTCAGCTGTCAACAACATTTCTACCGCCAATGTCTAGATAGAAATACGACCATAAAAACACAGCTTGCTCTGACATGTACTGTCATCCAGCTATGGCAGAAAAGACAAACCCAATAATGGCTCGGGGGATACGTATGTCATGAGCATACAGCCTGTCAAACACTCGAGCACCTCATCCCAAAGATGGAGATTTTCTGCATATGCGTGCAGTGAAATATATTGTGTATTCTATTTTACAACATGACCACAATAACAGTGAGGGCTATTTTGGTTTGTTATTCTCCAATAGATCATCACGAGGAGGGTGTTTTGGCGTTTGGAAAAAAATTGACTTTGCTCTTCAACATCAACTCTTTTTTTTCTACTTTTGTTTGTATTATTTCTGTTTTATTTTGGCAGCTCTGAGTTGCAGTGCAAATGATATATTGGAGGGCAAGTACTTAGAGCATTACTTCCCTAAACCCCTAAATCCCAAATGTTGCCGCTTATACCCTGCCTGAGCCGCTCTCATCAGTGGAGCAATGACTGATGACATGACATTATTTTTTTAAACATAAACAGCCATTAAATCCTAAGCATATAGGCAACATTGCTGCTAATTTCTGTTATGATGTGTTAACAGTGTGTACAAGACTTCTCCTATTTCTAGTGTTGAAATGAAATGTACTAAAGTGTTGTACTTCACTGTATATACTATATAGTTCCATTTCTGTGTTGTGTTAAGGTTTAACGTACAATCAAAAGGTTTGTGGAATGTGATACTTTCTGATTACCCGTGTTATAAACAAAACCATCCATAAGCCATAATATCATGTACAGAAACGATAGGTAAGTAAATACATTCACTCCAGTACTGCACGTATGTAAAGGCGCTACTTAATAATATCTACTCCACTACATTTAGTTATAGTTATTCATTTCTTTGATAGCCTATTTAATAACTAATCATACGATGAACTGAAATAATATGATGCATTATTACAAATGAGAGAACTGTCTGCACACCAGGCAGACACTTCCTGTACCCGCATGTTTCATCTAGTCAGGTCGGAGTTTTGATAAGCAAAGCACGGATTTATGTAACGTCACCTTGACTCCACCATGTATTAATAAAATACAGTATTTCTTGTGCAGCAGCCAAAGAGTGAGAGAGGTGGCCACCAGGCAAAATAAGTAGAAAAACCTGTGTATGTGAATCATGGCTGCAGTGTCTTTTACCACCAAATGTTTCGCCAGTCTACCCCACCCACGATTATAATATCAATTGTATTTCTCACCCTGTCTGTCTCCATACCTGTCTCTCCCCCCCCCCCCCCCCCCCCCTTTGGATCATCCCCCAATTCCCCCCCCCCCCCCCTCCCTGGCCTGTCTGTCGTACTCCGAGCAACCTAACCCCTCCCATGTTTCTGCCTCTCAACCGGTTCCTCCCCCTAAATGTTCTTTAAATATGTCATGTCTGTATTAGGACGGGGCTCACTCTTGCAACATACTTACATGTGATTGTATTAGTGGCCTCTCCGCGGAGATCCTTGCTTGTGATTGAAATAAAACCTGATGCTATACAACCGTATCATTGTTGCTTAATTTTCCCATTACAAGGACTTTCAGTTTTGATACTTAAAGCTATAGCGCTCATATTTTTCATATACATGAGAGCAGAATCTACTTTGTTAAGAATTTGAGATCCTTCAATTTGTGCAACAAAACGTTGCGTATCTTCTACCAGTCTGTTGCGGAAAAATTAAATTTTCTTTGCAACTATCTGTTGGGGCAGCAGCATCAGAGCACGACTTTAAGAAACTGATCATTGTGATAAAGAAGGCTGGCTCTGTGCTAAGGACTGTGGAGCCCATACTATTGGTTTACCATACCCCAACATTTAACAGCGTATTCATGCATTGATGTATTGCTGTATTGTACTTTTACTTATATAAAGTTTTGACCAAAAACAAATTCATCATCTGCTCCTTACTGCAAATACATTGTGTGTATGCATCGGTACCCATTCCCCTTTTAAACATCTCCTAATTAAGACCTAACTGTAACTGTTTTTATTCCAATAAAGAAAGTAAGATTGAGATGGCCTCTGGAACTTTTTGCTCTTTGAAATGTGTGTCAGCAGCATAGAGATAACATTTGGTATCGCTGTGGACTAAAGACCCGTCAAGTTGGGAAATGAAAATGGATTTGACACTGTTCCATATCAGTGAGTGTGATATGGATCCTGGCCTGCAGGCGGGAACATGGGGAAAGGCCGGGCAGACTAATTCATCTGTCAAGGTCAGAACAGCAGCACTGTGTCCCTGGCATGACTCCATCACTTACTTTGCAATACTTTCTGTGTGTGTGTGTGTGTGTGTGTGTGTGTGTGTGTGTGTGTGTGTGTGTGTGTGTGTGTGTGTGTGTGTGTGTGTGTGTGTGTGTGTGTGTGTGTGTGTGTGTGTGTGTGTGAGGTCAATAAAGTCACACTTTTCCACAAACACCCGGTCACGCTAAGCCGCTGTCCTCCCACAGCACCATCAGCGTAGGGCAAATACTGTCTACAAAATCCATCACCAGTGGTCAAGACTCATGAGCAAGTTAACCTTGTATATTCATAGAAATACAAGTGAGGTCATTTCACTATCAGTACATCAATACTGTTCTGAGAAAAAAGGTCAAACACCTTGTTGTTTTACTTAGTATTTTTTTCCATATAGTGAGCAAATGACTTGTTGTGATGGACTTGATGTGGTGTGAGAGCCCACTAGAGGCAGCACGGATACACTGCAGCTGGGTGGTTGTGAAATGAAGAGACCGTCCTCTGGTGGTGACGTTATGAATGTGCAAACATGTGTTTATGAGAAATTGTACAGTAACTCAGTAGGAAGGGTGATTCATATATGGGCACTGGGGGCATCACAAGTCACCAGTACTAAAATTAATATTTCACTTTATTCCGAACTAAACCATAATACAATCACCAGATGAATGAGCCCTACAATGTGACTTCTGTTTCTGAAACGAGAGCATAAAGGACATTTATCTGATAAAAACACATTAGCTGAGATCCTGGAAGTATGTTCATTTACAGCGGAAAGCACATTTCATGATCATAAAGTCCTGTGTTTTAACATGAAGCTCTAAGGAAGGATATACTGTATGTTTTGATGGCCACAGCCAATACGCACTCTAGTAGTCGGAAAATGTTGCGGAAAGTATTTACAGCGCTTCACTTTTTCCACATTTTGTTATGTTACAGCCTGGAATCACACTGGATTAAATCTATTTATTTTCCTCAAAAACACACAATACCCATAATGACAACTTCAAAAAAGTTAGTTTGAGATTTTTGCAAATGTATTACAAATAAAAAAAATAAGATAAATCACTTGTACATAAGCATTCACAGCCTTTGCGATGAAGCTCAAAATTGAGCTCAGGTCCATTCTGTTTCCACTGATCATCCTTGAGATGATTCTACAGCTTAATTGGAGTCCACCTGTGGTAAATTCAGTTGTTTGGACATGATTTGGAAGGGCACACACCTGTCTATATAAGGTCCTATAGGGAACAGTGCACGTCAGACCACAAAATAAGCATGAAGTCAAAGGAATTGTCTGAAGACCTCCGAGACGGGATTGTCTTGTGGCACAGATCTGGGGAAGGGTACAGAAAAATGGAGAGGGTTCTATTTGCCGACCCATGGAGGAGCGGGGCTCCACCGGAAATACGCTGCCTTCTTCTTCGTTTTGTTTTACTGGCGGCCACCCAGCTCTTCTTCTTCGTTTTGTTTTACTGTCGGCAATCACCTAGCAGTGAATCAACTTCCCTCACTGAATGAAGTTGCATAGATATAAATATGAAAAATATAAACTCTTATAAATAAAACAAAACAAGTCAATGTGAATTTTTAACAAATGATTTGTTATTTTAATGTGAATTTTGATAAAATTACTTGTGTATTTTAATGTGTTTGCACTTTTTGTGTTTTATTGTGATAATTGTGAATTAAAGAGATGGATTTCGGAAGATTCACACAAAGCTCCGTTGCTTCATTCATCTTCTACCTCAACATCTACTTGTTACCACCGTCCTGGCCACTTGGGACCGGTAACAAACTGACTTGTTTTACTGTCTACTAGCACCATAGCCGGTGGAAACTGTGTCTTGTTTGACGTTGTTTACAACTTCATTCAGTGAGTGAAGGAGATTCACCGCTAGATGATCGCCGCCAGTAAAACAAAACGAAGAAGAAGGTAGCGTATTTCTGCGTACGTCTGCTGCTTTAAGAGAGAACACAGCCCTGCCGACTGCCCCTTGCAACTGCAACTGCAACTGCGAGGAGCAGACTTTCTCATTTTATTGTTGGATAAAAAAATAAAACGAAAATATTTGAAACCTGCATCCTGTGTTGTGTCTACCAGTGTTAAAGAATCAGATGATGCATACAGCCTTATGCTGAAGAAGCATCTGAAAATCATCAGGAACTCCACAGATCCAAGGAGCAATCAACAGTAGTACATTAGCTACATTAGCAATGAACACAAATATGTTCCAAATAGATAAGTACCTTCGTCAGACTGCAACTGGATGTGATTTGTGACTCTAAGGAGAGCTATCTCTGTAGGAAACCAGACTGGAAATTGTCAACAGATCAATTTCTTAAAGATCCAAAGACACGTTTACATTTGGTTTGACAAAGTTTTAAATACGTCCAGATATTATTCGAAACTTCCCAGAAAAATTACATGAGAGGGTTAAAAGAATGTTTAGCAGAAGTTGTAATAAAGGGTAAGGGTTTGCTTATCAGTGTTTACTTGGAATCAATCAACTTCATGAATTCACATCCTCTTTTCCAGACTTCAATCATGCATACAAACACTAATAACAGAAATGTAGTTTGGTACATTTGATAAGAGTGACAGAATCTCTGATCGTTAGTGATAACTCTTAAAGGTTGTGTACTAGTGTCAGTGTGGAATAACTGAATACGGTTATATGATGAATTAGTATAAGAGCATGACCAAGTTCATTCTTGTTACCCTTCAAATGAGACAATAACAGGCAAACAATGTTGGTGTGATGCAAATACAACTGGAAGAGCTGTACAATGACCAACGTTTGTTTGTTAGTAAGTATGCCAAATGTTTTCTCCTGCTGCCAAAATTGCCGCTGGTCTGTCTTTTGTGTGCCCTGTTGGTTCATTATCTTCAGACAGATTGGATATTCATCTTCTTTTTTTTTAAGATCTTTTTTTTTGGCATTTTTATGCTTTATTGATAGTGTAGAGACAGAGTTGAAATGGGGCAGAGAGGGGAGTGACATGCAGAGAACGACCGCGGGCTGGAATCGAACCCGGGTCCGCTGCTGGCCGAGGCCCATGGGGGGACACCCTACCAACTGAGCTAAGGGCGCCCCCGGATATTCATCTTCTGACACTTATATACAGTCTATATGTATATGTATACAACAACAAAAAATATATTGAGTATAAATATGTTTTTGTAACTGCCATTTTCCTCAAAACAGCTCAATTGAAGAGGGGGCAAGTATCTTTGAATGGTAACACTTTACAATAAGGTACACAAATTGTAGTACCTACTACATAGATATGTGTTACCTACAACATAGTTTTTTTTTGTGCTACCTAACACATGGGTTTTTTTTTTTGGGTTACCGTACACAAAATTGTAGTACTTACTAGGGGAGAGTGGCCTAAGTTGTGCCACTTTTTACTCAAAGTGATTTTAAAGTGAGGCCTTGACAGTTATGTCCCCAACTCAAATACAGTCCCCTACAAAAGTATTGGAACGGTGAGGCCAATTCCTATATGTTTGCTGTAGACTAAAAACATTTGGGTTTGACACCAAAATATGAATATGAGACAATAGATCAACATTTAAGCTTTCATTTCCAGGTATTTACATCTGGATCTGATAAACAACACATAATATAGAATTATTTTTAAAAGAACACCACATTTTAAGGTTAGCAAAAGTATCGGAACAGATAGACATAAAATAAATTAAAGTGAATAAGACTTAATATTTTGTTGCAAATTCTTCTCTTGCAATAACTGCATCAAGCCTGTGACCCATTGACATCACAACACTTTTGCATTCTTCTTTTGTGATGCTTTTCCAGGCTTTCACCGCAGCCTTTTTCAGTTGCTGTTTGTTTTGGGGGGTTACTCCTCTTTAGCAGGTAAAATGCATGCTCTATAGGGTTTAACTCTGGAGATAGACTTGGCCAGTCGAAAACCTTCCATTGCTTGCCCCTGATTAACTCTTTTGTTGTTTTTGCAGTGTGACGTTCTGGGTCATTATCTTGCTGCATCATGAAGGATCTTCCATCAGTTTGGTTGCATCTTTCTTTAAATTGGCAGACAAAATGTTTGTGTAAACTTCCGAGTTCATTTTGCTGTTGCCATCATGTGTTACATCATCAATGAAGAATAATGAGCCCGTCCCAGAAGAAGCCATGCAAGCCCAAGCCATGACATTGCCTCCACCGTGTTTCACAGATGAGCTTGTATGTTTGGGATCATGAGCAGATCCTTTCTTTCTCCAAACTTTAGCCTTTCCATCACTTTGGTAAAGGTTCATCTTGACAATGACAACAACACAGTAACAAATGATAGCAGCAGCAAAATGAACTTAAAAGCCTACAGAAACATTCGGTCTGCCAATTTAAAGAAAGGTGCAACCAAACTGATTGGAAGATCCTTCATCATGCAGCAAGATAATGCTCCAAAAAAACTGCAAAAACAACAAAGGAGTTCATCAGGCTGGCCAAGTCAATCTCCAGACTGCAACGCTATAGAGCATGCATGTTACCTGCTAAAGAGGAGAGTGAAGAGAGTAACCCCCCTAAACAAACAGCAACTGAATGAGGCTGCGGTGAAAGCCTGGAAAAGCATCACAAAAGAAGAATGCAAAAGTTTTGTGATGTCAATGGGTCACAGGCTTGATGCAGTTATTGCAAGCAAAGGATTTGTGACAAAATATTAAGTCTTATTCATTTTAATTTATTTTAGGTCTATCTGTTCCAATACTTTTGCTCACCTAAAAATGTGGTGTTCCTTTACAAATAATGCTATCTTCTCAGTTGTGAATCAGATCCAGATGTAAATACCTGGAATTGAAAGCTGAAATGTTGATCTATTGTCTCATATTCATATTTTGGTGTCAAACCCAAATGTTTCCAGTCTACAGCAAATATAAAGGAATTGGCCTCACTGTTCCAATACTTTTGTAGGGGACTGTATATACATATATTTCAGGGTGTTGTGCATCCCTGGCAATAAAAACTTTGGATCTGGAATAAACTGTTGAAGAAATATAGCTTTCGGAAAAAAAGTTGTCTTGTGGCACAACTTGCCCCCGGTGTGGTGTAAGTTGTGCCGTTGGAGAGAATACCATGGGGTAAATTGTGCCATTGATATATATCTCATAAACTGTAATGCAAGACAAATCCATTAGACAATCACTTATTTAAGGTTTATTTAAAGTAAATATTTTACCACGATTGAAGGACAATTTTCTTAAACAAGGCCTAGCAGATGTAATGGTTTTACCTGCAAAGCTCACAATGACAAAGTCACCATCATCATCTTTCTGGCCATCTGAACTCTCATCAGTGGTGTCGTTAAGTGGAATGGAGATGTCAGTCTCTTCTGAGCTACTGTAGACGATTACTTTGTTTTGGTGACCAGCGTATACAGCCATGCCAGTGGCACAACTCTCAGAAATGTACTTTGCACTAGCTGCTCCATGCTTGTAGAACCAACTGCCACCTGGCATATGCAATTCCCCCTCCATTTCTGCCTTTAAATCAAGGTTCAAAACCCATCTGTACACCCTGGTTTTCCTCCCCATTAACTATCTTCTGCACTACTATCGTTGTATATATGTGGATGTCTGGGCTTTATGTATTTTATTTTGGTTATTGTTATTTTACCTTAATTTTTTACCTACTGAATGCACTATGTTCAGCACTTTGGACAGTGCAAACTGTTATAAATGTGCTTTTATAAATACATTTTACTTACTTACTTATAACTCACCCCAGGCCCTCTGGCACAAATCACCCCAATCCCAGAATTTTGGATAATAAGCATGATGCAGCAGTTTAGGGCTGACATCGTGCTAACTATATAGGCACAAAGTGTAGCATACTAAAGCACTAAAATATGTGTCAAATGTATTCAAACGTGTCTATAATTGTTCAGACACAATAATCAAAAAACCTTGATCATGGAAATTTTACTTTGAAAGGCAAACAGTTTTTTGAGCTTAAATGTTCTTATATCTTATTCCATGTTTCTCCCTTCTTTACAGGATAAGTTAAATGGATTAGATATGTGGTCACATTTCCAATTTCTTCTATGGTTTTCTAGAAACAAGGGGTGGCACAACTTCCCCACCGGCACAACTTAGGCCACTCTCCCCTACATAGATATGTGTTACCTACTACATAGTTTTTTTTTTTTTTTTGTGTTACCTACTACATAGTTTTTTTTTGTGCTACCTACTACATTGTTTTTTTTTTGTGCTACCTAACACATCGTTTTTTTTTTGTGGGGGTTACCGGACACAAAATTGTAGTACTACATAGATACACTCAACAAAAATATAAACGCAACACTTTTGTTTTTGCTCCCATTTTTCATGAGATGGACTTAAAGATCTAAAATTCATTCCAGATACACAATTGTACCATTTCTCTCAAACATTGTTCACAAATCTGTCTAAATGTGTGATAGTGAGCACTTCTGCTTTGCTGAGATAATCCATCCCACCTCACAGGTGTGCCACATCAAGATGCTGATCTGACATCATGATTAGTGCACAGGTGTGCCTTAGACTGTCCACAATAAAAGGCCACCCTGAAATGTGCAGTTTTGTCTCACAGCAAAATGCCACAGATGCCACAAGCATTGAGGGAGCGTGCAATTGGCATGCTGACAGCAGGAATGTCAACCAGATCTGTTGCTCGTGCATTGAATGTTCATTTCTCCACCATAAGCCGTCTCCAGCAACTTCGCACAGCCATTGAAGAGGAGTGGACCAACATTCCACAGGCCACAATTGACAATCTGATAAACTCTATGCGAAGAAGATGTGTTGCACTGCATGAGGCAAATGGTGGTCACACCAGATACTGACTGGTTCTGAGTCCCCAGACCCCCAATAAAGCAACAAAATGCACATTTCAGAGTGGCCTTTTATTGTGGACAGTCTAAGGCACACCTGTGCACTAATCATGATGTCAGATCAGCATCTTGATGTGGCACACCTGTGAGGTGGGATGGATTATCTCAGCAAAGCAGAAGTGCTCACTATCACACATTTAGACAGATTTGTGAACAATGTTTGAGAGAAATGGTACAATTGTGTATCTGGAATGAATTTTAGATCTTTAAGTCCATCTCATGAAAAATGGGAGCAAAAACAAAAGTGTTGCGTTTATATTTTTGTTGAGTGTATGTGTTACCTACTATATAGGTTTTTTTTGTGTTACCTGCTACATAGGTTTTTTTTTGTGAAAAAAGTCAAAGTCAAATTAGCAAAAAGCTAAATAAAATAAATTCTTCTACATCACAAGATATGGTTTTGTTATGTAATACATCAAGTAATACATCGGGTGATGGCATCTGAGCACTCCTGAATGGTGTAATACTGATGATTTATTGCTTACATCAACTCAAATGTCTATATATGGAAATGTCTGTGTGGCAAAACGAGAATTGTGCCACTCTGTAAGGCAACTTTCTGGGTAAACGTCATTTTTGAAACTTTTTTTCATGTTACCATTTGGTTCCTATTTAATCATTCACACTGAGTCTAATGTGAATGTCCCCAGAAAACCTCTAGTGGCAACGAGACAGCCCTTGTGTTGAATCTTGGTTTGTGCCTTACAAGAACAGATTCATTCACAGCGGACGTCAATAAGACAAAATATCAAAATCGATTGTAGCAGAGAGATATCATCTTTTTTTCCAAGTTATTTTTCTTCTGCTTTAAAACCTGGTGCCTACAACTGGTGGAGATTGCCTTTAATGATCAAACAAACCATCATTGACCAAGGCTTTATCATCCAGTTTCAGTAACACCATCTATATTAACTGGTATCTATAAGCTGTAGCTGCTGCAAATATATCTGCCTCCTGCAGGCATTGAGGATGACGTGTTGTCACTTTCACATTGTTGTGTGTGTGTATGATTCAAGTTTCAGTTATTACATTTTAAAACCTGCAAAAGCTTTGTGTTGTTTTAAGAGCAAAGTCAACATTAATTTATGAGTCTGTCAAACAGATCAGAAGAGAACTGCCAGCCCATGACTCAGAGCTACTGTTCTAAAGGTAGACCTGGCCTTACAAAGGGATTAGTCAAGTGTGCTTACAGTATGCAGTAAACCCCAGTATTGCACACTGTGTTGTAGTGCGCTTTACAGGACCACTGCTGCAACGCTTCCTGACCAAACCCAAGTTCAACCGAGGACAAACTGAACAACCTTAGTACATGATGAAACTAAGTGGAAGAAACCACTCACGGGAGGAAATTCAAAGGGTAACACTGTACAATAAGGTACACAAAATTGTAGTACCTATTACATAGATATGTGTTACCTACTACATAGGTTTTTTTTGTGCTACCTAACACTTAGGTTTTTTTTTTAATGTTACCTACTACATGTGGGGTTTTTTTTTGGTGCTACCTAATACATGGGTTTTTTTTTTTGGGTTACCGTACACAAAATTGTAGTACCTACTACATAGAAATGTGTTACCTACTATATAGGTTTTTTTTGTGTGTTACCTACTACATAGGTTTTTTTTAATGCTACCTAACACATAGTTTTTGTTTTTGTTACCTACTACATAGGTTTTTTTTGGTGCTACCTAACACATGGGTTTTTTTTGTGTTACCTACTACATGGGTTTTTTTTGTGCTACCTAACCGTAGTTTTTGTTTTTGTTACCTACTACATAGGTTTTTTTTTGTGCTACCTAACACATATTTTTTTTGTGTTACCTACTACATAGGTTTTTTTTGGTGCTACCTAGCACATGGGTTTTTTTTTTGTGTTACCTACTACATAGTTTTTTTTGTTGTGCTACCTAACACATAGGTTTTTTTTGTGTGCTACCTACTACATAGGTTTTTTTTCCGGACATTTCATTTTTCTTTTTTTGAGTAATTTTGGCTGTTTTCATGCAAATGGCATGACAACTGGTAAGGAAGTGTATATTTACATGATAATGTTATTTCCAGCTCAGCTCTTACAGTAAGGCTAAAATACACTGTATACAAACAAGAGTTACATTCAGACTGCTAAGGTCCATAAAACGTCCATTAACACCCATTCAAACAGCTTTTTTTCAACTCACTGCCATTAAAGCATAATTGATGCATTTTCTTATATCTGGGTGTCAATCTGGGCTTCTACTTTGAAATTTATCATTTTTACTACTCTCCACCATATTACGTCATTATGACCATATTTGGCATATGGAGAAAAAACATGCTATTTCCATTAGATGGCACTGTCACAATTCCCCCTCCATCTCCCTTTAGCTTTAACGCAGAGGAGTATGTGTGTATGTGGGTGTGTGTGCACGTATGTGTGTGTGTGTGTGTGTGTGTGTATCCATGACCTATGGATGTTTCCTCTGACTTTCAGAAGTGGAGAATTCACTGGGCCCTACCAACACCCATACACAGCGATATACTCCTGCTGCCACTGGAATAGTACAGGGACCCACCTGCTTCGCGTTAATGGAACTTCTGCATGAAAAACTACACATGGAACACAGTGAATGAAAACCGTCATGGACACACAAACATATATACACTCCCCCCCTCCCAACACACACACACACACACATAAACGCACAGTCTCTCTCTCATACACACTTTGCGAATTTTATTAAGCCAATGATGTTCCTGTTTCACTGTTCCTGGCTGGTTCACTATTCACTGTTCAAAAAAAGAATGGCAAATGTAGATGGACTGCAGATGAGGTTATTTTCCTAACACAGAAACTCAATTTATGATTAGTACTGATGTTGGTTTAAAAATTAAGCCTAAAATTGTTGGAAAAATATCGACGTATTGTATTTTTTATAGCTACCTCTTTGAAAGTCCATTTTACGTATAGCGGTACGAGTGTCAATTTATTACACTGTACAACAAATAATAATGCCTGAAAATCAGTGTTGCTGCTAATGATTGACATATCCCAGGCCTAATAATTCAACACATAAAAATAGAGTTTGCATGTAGTATACTGAAAATAATGAATATTTTCAGCTTTTTCCATCTAAAACATGGTGGTATCCTGTCAAAACCTGGCATTTAAAGGGTTAACATGTTTAAAATTGTATGAATATATTATATTAATAGTTAGGTCAGGTGTAGGGGAAAAGAATTGGCTAAAAAAAAGTTGAAAAAAAAGAATGTATAATATTTTTTATAGCTACCTCAATGCAATGTCCATTTTACGGACCTTAGCGGTACGAGTGTGAGTATTTGACATTGCACACAAAATAATAATGCCTAAAAATCAGTTTTGCTGCTAATAATTGACATATTCCAGGCCTAATAATTCAACAACAAAAAAAAAAGGTTTACATTTGCTCCCCTCTAAGTGAGCTAAAATTATTTATCACTCAAATTTACACATTTCTCATTAATTCAGGATGTTTCCTAGAAATGGGCATTAGCAGAATTTTTTCAGGACAAAGGGCAGTGAAAATATGATTGTTTAAAAAAAAGTTGTCATGTGGCTCATGATGTGGGGTAAACTGAGACAGACCAGAAAAATCAAGGGGGTAAAGTGAACCAGCTGGGATTAAACTGATCCACTTACTTTTTCCACTCTGAAACTACCATAACAACACATATTGTAACAGTTAGAATCCTGAAAGCTAGCCACACATTCAAGAACAAATGTCGGACTAGTAAAAGAATGATGGGGTTTGGTCAATTAAGCAAAGCTAATTTTCTAAACACTTGAAAGTAACTCTGAACAAAATCAAATACAACATATTATAATTCAAAAGGTTTTAATAAGATTCAAATGAAAGATAGAACCAGTTAGATTAGAACACAGTGTGGGGGTCAGAACACAGGACCCTTAGAGCCAGCTTGTGTCTGGGGGTCAAAGCATAGGAAAATCAGAACCAGCGAGAACAGCCTGGGACTCAGAACACAGGAGAAGACCCAACTGGATTATAATAATATGAAATGCTGAGAGAGTTAGTTTTTTCTCAAACTGTGGTGGTGGGGGAAAGTGAGCCAAATGCTGTGGGGGAAAGTGAGACACTGTCTTAAACATATTTTAATGTAATATTACATAACATATGTTTTAATTTAATGTCATACACATTGTAGAAAAGCCATCATGCCAAGGAAATACACCAGGAAGACGACCTGGGACAACCACACGGAAAGAGCACCTTCTCATCTTTCCCTGTAAGCTTCAGGGCTGGAATGTAGAGTAAGCCTAGTTGTAGAGTATGACAGGTTGATGTTATAATCCAGTTGGGTCTTCTCCTGTGTTCTGAGTCCCAGGCTGTTTTTGCTGGATCTGATTTTCCTATGCTTTGACCCCCAGACACTAGCTGGCTCTGAGGGTCCTGTGTTATGACCCCCAGACTGTGTTCTAATCTAACTAGTTATATCTTTCATTTGAATCTTATTAAAACCGTTTGAATTATAATGTGTTGTATTTGATTTTGTTCAGAGTTACTTTCAAGTGTTTAGAAAATTTGCTTTGCTTAATTGACCAAACCCCATCATTCTTTTACTAGTCCGACATTAGTTCTGGAATGTGTGGCTAGTTTCAGAGTGGAAAAAGTAAGTGGATCAGTTTACCCCACAGCTGGGGTATAGTGAGCCACATGACAACTTTTTTTAAAACAATCATATTTTCACTGCCCTTTGTCTTGAAAAAATTCTGCTAATGCCCATTTCTAGGAAACATCCTGAATCAATGGGAAATGTGTAAATTTGAGTGATAAATCATTTTAGCTCCCTTAGAGGGGAGCAAATGTAAAAAGTGGCTCAGATTACCCCGTTCTCCCCTATATTGAAAATAATTAATTTTTTCATTTTTTTTTCATCTAAAATACGATGGCATCATGACCAAAACCTGGCATTAAAAGGGTTAAAATCTTTAAAAAATTATAAGTATCTTATATCAGTAGTTAAGTCAGATGTAGGGGAAAATAACTGGCAAAAGAAACAAGGTAAAAATATAATGTATAATATTTTTTATAGCTATTTAAATGAAATGTCCATTTTACGGACCTTAGCGGTACAAGTGTGCCTAATATTATAACAGGCCCAGAGGGTTAAGTAAATCAATATAGAAATGTGAGGAAAAGGAAAAGGAAAAATTAGGGTAAGGCTAAATGGACTCCACTTATATAGCGCTTTTCACAGACAAAAGTTACAGTCCTGTTGTGTGCTAAGTTATAATACAGTATGACCAGCCACAAGTAAGTCAGCATTGCTCTATGAAACCTTAAAGAGACATTCATGCCTGCTAACATCTTATTATAATGATGAGGTAATCCCATATGTTCCTCTTACTTCGTCAGGACCTTTGTGGACACTTCTTCCTGGGAGGAATTCTAACAGATTTGGTGATCTTATAGTGGTCTTTATAGCGCTATCATTTGCTTATTAAATTCACAATTATTCCTTTGGTTTATAACCTTAGCTGTACTTTGGGGGTTTAATAACACTACGTTAAGATGGCAATCACGGTAAACATTAAACTTGCCAAACACTGTGCCACTCTTGATGCCGATTTGAGCATTTAGCTCAAAACATTGCTGTGCCCAAGTGGAGCCTGGCTGAGAATGCTAACTCTAGACAATTCCCTTTTTCTGTTATTATGGCACACTGCATCAAAGCAGGGCATTTTGTTCTGAATATACATTTGAAATGTCACCACTAAACTCAGACTTGTATAAACTTAAAGCCCAAAATCACCTACATAGGAATTACACTAGGAGGGGCTCTCCTTGCAGCTAGGGCAAACAGGAGAACATAAGCAAACCAATTTACCACCCCAATGAGCATGTCTATGTTGGTTTTAGATAGATCCATCCCTTGGCAAACAGTATCAAAGAGGATTCCACAGTGTCTGAATTCATTCTTTTTTCTTTCTTTTTTTTTTACCCAGAGTGCATATCTGGACGACATTCGAGGTCACTGCACTCACAGTGAAGCGATTGTTCAGTTAGGTCATGTCCTCGACCATGGCATGGGTGAGCATCATGACACTGCAACATCAAAATAATGTTGAGAAGCAATTTTAATATAAATGGGGATTATGTATTCCAGTGAGTGTTTTACAACTTTTTCTTTGGAGATTTCTGTGGGACTGTGTGTGTTTTTTCTTTCTCTTCCCACCCATGAGGGGTTTTCAGTGGGAGCAATATTATTCTGACCATTGCCATCAAACTGTAAACAGATAGCATGTGCACTTTCCTGTGTGCCTCGTCACAAAAAAGACAAAATAAGAGCTTTTCTTTAAAGTAGAAAAGCTGCATGAACTGATTGTAACTTGGAGAGCTATTGTGGTGCTAATTCAAACGCCACTTTGCTACACACACACACACACACACACACACACACACACACACACACACACACACACACACACACACACACACACACACACACACACACACACACACACACACACACTCACTGTCCAGCCAGTGTCCTGAAATGTCCCTGTCATGCCACTGAGGGAGCGTGTACATTGGCCTTATTGTCTTCAGACACTTTGTTTCAGTTCCGAACTCCAAGCATTCTGTGTTCAGTGGGTGAGCGACAAGAAGTGGAGGGCACAGAGGTTCCAAACTGCTACAAGTTGAAGCTCAATTTCAATGCCTTTATTTGGCAACTGTTGATATACTTGGAAATGAACGTACTGTGAGTCACTCAGTCAGACAGTCCGCCACAAACCCAGGATGACGCAGAACTGCTGATTTATGGCTCTTGGGCTAAAGAAGAAGAAGAAGAAGCGGCGAAAAATTTCATCCAGCAACAAAAAAGGTAAGGACATTTACAGCCAGAAATAATGTAGGTCATCTTCATGTCTATATTACTGCTCATTCAATCCTGAGGACTGCATGACAGGCAGGTATGTCTTTGAACTTAAGGTAAAGGGATGGCAAGTTCAGCTTGGACTGAACTTGCATTCCTTGAAAAAGTGAAGCGTGTTCAGACCGGTTGTGAGCACGCTTGTGAATGTGTTTTGTCAATGAGGAAGTAGCTGTGACAGGAGGAGGAGGGTCAAGCGAAAAAGGTGTGGCCTCGCAAAAGAGCAGCAACACATGCATGCATGCAGGCAGGTAGACTAGACAGACAAGCATAAAGCCTGATCAGAGCAACACCTCTGCTCTGTTACAGGGACTGGCCTGCACGCGGACCATGACACCAACCCTCCTATTGTGGCTCCTTGTCCTCAACGCCTCACTCAAGCCCTCAGGTAAGTCACACCGGATACTGTTGCCTCCACTCGGGCACAGGGGCTAATTAATAACTAAAGCCTATTGCTTTGTCCTATCCAATTCATTGCAAAGCACCTTGACTTGTGGGTTTTATACACTCCTGAGCACAAAATAGAAAAGTGGTCAGAAACACCTGAGCTAATACCTAAGTGATATAATAATTAGACCACAAAGTAATAGAATGTGGATTTTCTTCCAAGACGTACAGACACTATGAAAGTTCCATCAGTTATAGTATAATGAATGATATCTGCCTCAGCTTAACAATAGTTGATCTACTTTAAGCTGGGTTGACCGTCTCTACACCAGTGATAATGTAATGTACAGTTTTGTGAAACCAGACCTAATGTTTGTGCAACATGTGTTTGGAAAGGAATATCTCGCGCAGACTGTGACTGTTTATTGTGCATGGTGTAACGTCCTGTTTAGCACTGACACATAATTGTTACGTTGCTACATTGTATACACACTCATCACCATCTAATAATGCTTCACAAGTCAAACAAATGAGTTGGTTACCAGTGGGAAATGCATTGACACACTATACAGAGGTGGACTTTGGATCACAACAAAGTCAACACACCCCCGTCAGGTGCTACTGCGTACCTGGCCCACAGGTAACCATGACTCAAGAGTGATTTAGTCATATCCTCTGGAGATGCTTACTGTAAATTGACTAGGAAATACCAGTTTCGCTCAACACTTTTTTTTGTTATGTTGGTGGGATCCATTCAGAGAGAACATTTCTAAATCTCCAAATCAGGAACTGATGAAATCGACAAAGAACACAAAACAAAAGAAGCTGGACTTGATCTGAATTGGACGTGAATTGCGTCTGTTCAGTCAAATCTAGATCAAGCGTTACTTTTGACAGTTACAGTGCAATAATACAATCACAATTAAAACTACTATAAAAATTCCACAAGATCATAAAATTGGATCCAGAAACAGAGGTGCATGGTGTAAAAAAAGAAAGAAGTGTATTTACAGTATACTGAAAACCTTACCTTTATTTTTTTGAGTTACATTTAAATCAATCTAGCGCAGTACTTACTCATGCACTAACCCTACTTAAAACCATCTAGTTTAATTGAGGGTCATATGAAGGGTTGTATTTGTATTTTTACTTGAAGGAGCTCGGTGCTTTACTGCCATATCTTTGATTTATGTTAAATGGCTACTTTTGTGTTCTATTCAAGAATCGTAGCTTGAACTAAAAATACAGGTTATTCTCCTTTTTTTAACCCACCAAAACATACAAAGGAAGTGGTAGTACTAGTTCAGCGCAAGGCAACCACAGAAACCTGGTCCAGATAAGTGAGAATAGCTCAGTTTATCACCGTAGATCTGCTCTCATCTGGCTCCACAGGAGAAAGGGAATATTCAAAGTATAATATTGACGAGGGCAGAAATAGACATTCCCAAATGGTAATTACGCCCTTGATGGTACAACCAAAATACACTTTAACTGGACCAGTCTGATATGAAGACATGCACTCACAAAGCCCTCTGTGTTCCAGGGCTCATAACGTTATCAAGAGATCGCTTCACTGTTAACTGGCTGCTGTGACAGAACTCTAGAGCTACTGTTGTTGACACTCTACACACTTCATATTAATGTGTCATGGGTTGGTAAGCAGAGTCAATAGAAAATCCCATAACTATACTGCACAGGTTGGGCGCCCAACTGTTTGAGCTACAGCCAGAAAGCCCAGAGGGATGGCAAGTTATTCTTCTCTGTCTTTCTTTGAAACTGTCTGCTCTGTAAAGCTGAAGTCATTTTGCCAATATACAGCTTAGGTTTTGGTAATATTTCAAAAAGGAGGTTGGCGTCTTCGAGAGTAAACTACACTGTAAAAGTGTTAATGATGAAGTAGCAAAAAAAAAAAAGTGATAATGAAACCATTGCATCCATGGCACACATATGAACGAGTTTTGGATTTATTTGCACAAAGGGATGGGACAATGACAAGATGGGCCATCACTTCATGTGTCTTAAAGAGGAATTTAATCTCTTCCGCTCTGCTAGAAGGTCACTTGTGCTAGAAAACTTGACCGAAATGCTTGGCAGAAAGTTGGATCAATCAATCAGTTGGCCTTATGTTCTGTAACCAACAGTTACCACCTTATCTGATTAGGTTCTCAAAGTCTGAACTCTCTGAACTCCGAAAATAAATGCATTTCCCAAAATGTCAAACTATTCCTTAACAGAGGCTTTTGAAGCCAAAGCTATACAGTATGGACCATGCACCTTCTGTTTTACCTATAGAGTCAAATGAGAAGAGAGGGATCAGTTCCATCTCTTTGGTTCAGTGACTGTCCTCTGAATGAAAAACATTTATTTTCCTGTTACTCAAATGCAAAATGTGACCTTCAGCAATGTTTACCTGGCAATGAACTCAGGTAGAAACAGCAGGTAGCGTAATATTGTTATCAGCGCTGCAAACCCTCTAGGAGGTTGGAGCTTCAGTTAATAACGATAACAATTCTGCATAGAATTTATTTATTACGCCATTAAAAAAAGCTTGACTCTACCTCCTTGTAATACTCTAGGAGATGAAATACGCAAATTCTTTGTCATCACAAAGTGATGTTGTGTCTCCACAGAAAGCCATGGTCCAGACTTTGAAGAGGTGAGGGACTACGAGGTGGTACGACCCGTCAGACTTCACACTGTTAGAAAAAGAGATACAGAGGTAGGTTTGTCTATTCCGTGCTGTTGTTCCTTTACATAATCAAGCTACAGTTGTGTTGCTAGGTTTGGGAAAGGTGAAATAAGAATGATTTACAGAGAGCACAATTTCCCATCTTTCACAGAATCTCAGGCCAGAAACCATACAGTATGCAATG
This sequence comes from Ammodytes marinus, assembly GCF_949987685.1. Taxonomy (NCBI): domain Eukaryota; kingdom Metazoa; phylum Chordata; class Actinopteri; order Uranoscopiformes; family Ammodytidae; genus Ammodytes; species Ammodytes marinus. The sequence continues at coordinate 4,688,826 of NC_137231.1, forward strand.
ACCGTGGGAGGAAGAGACATTGAAATGCAACTAGAAAAAAATAAGTAAGTTTGTTATTTCCCTAAATTGGTCACTTATTAAGGCTTAACAGTCAAGAACGTCACTTAGGATGACACATGAATATATCCACTGACTGTAGCTGCTTCACTGGATCTTAATGCCTGACACAAGGCAGGTTTTTTTTACAATAAGACGTGGAGTCAGTCCTTGTTGTGCAATGTTTCGGTGCAACTTCCGTGTTTTACCCCTTTTTTTTAAACTTGTTTTTCCAATCTTACACGTCCAAAAACAAATTCAATTGAGTTGTTTTCAATGAGAATATCCTGTGTGTTTTCCCATAACCCTAAACCTCGTAGGCTATGTATTACAATATCAAACATGATGTCACATAGTTTGGCACGATGGTCATTCATATTTATAAATTTCTATCATCAGTGAATTACTCACCAAAGATTACACTGAGACCTACTACCAGGAAGACGGGACTCAAGTCACCACAACTCCTAATGACGTCGTAAGTGTTTCGCATTTGTAGGCGATTTTCAGTTCCCTATTCAACATGAGACTGTAACCTCAAATGATATGTAGTTGCCTTTTCGAAACCAAGGGGTTTTTAAAATGAATCAAAGACATTTCGGACTGTTCCGAAATGATAGAATGTTCTTATTTGATAAACCTGTCATAATCATCATGTCTTCATCAGGATCACTGTTACTATCATGGGAGGATTGTAAACGACAGCACATCATCTGTCAGCATCAGCACATGTGATGGACTCAGGTGAGTCACACACACACAAACCATCCTCTCCTCAACTGTACTCTTCTAAGAATGTCCTAAAATCATGCAAAAAATATTCCAATTCCACATGTTTTTTTTCTTCATAATGATAATGCCTATCTAGGCAGTTTTTTTCATTATTATTATTTTTTTAGAACTTAGCTGATTGAGTTCTGAAAACCATTTTCCATTATCGGGGTTGATTTGGCAAACCTTTTATAATCGTAGCATATACAGAGCAATGTTGGATTTTTTTTCTGTCCACCTGACAAATGTGGGTCCGATATTCACTTTCTTTTTACCCTCAGCATTTTAGTTTAATTCTCCCCCAACTCCTGAGAGAAATATCTGTCTACCAGTTAGCTCCTTGGTATTTCATTTGGTGCCAGGTATGCAGTACCATTTACACATGGTGAATCGTGTTTTTCTTTTAGTTGAATACAGTGTTCGATGAAAACAGTCAAATTGTGGGACGCAAAATCTAAAATAAAAAGCTGAAAGATGTATATTGACTGACACTCCATTGATAAATTATTCACAGTGGGATGTCACTTCGAGCTACGGAAGCGTATTGATGGCACAACGGTGAAAAGAAAACGCTCAGTATCACGTTATAACCAATTCCATTCCATTCAAATTCAAAACACTTTATTGTCTACAGAAACTTGCCTTCAGGTTATGGCTCAATGAACATAAAAACAACATAAGCCTCACATAAAAGCACACAAACAGTGCAATCAAACAGGAAGCGCAGGTGTCGAAAGTAAAGCTGCATTAAAACTATGACGTATTAACTTGCTGTGTTTCTTATCACTTTATAAGGTGAAAATCCTTCTCACGCTATAATGAGATCAATCATTATCACGCTATATTTTAATTATATGATTTTTTTCTAGTTCCCTAGTGGCATCAATACACTGCCGTACCGAACAGCCCCATTCAACTGCACACAGCACTGTAATCCATTGTTACGTAATATGAAAGACAGCTAATTAGCCTAGCTGATTTCACAAATAAGGATTGACCTGTTACAAAGTACAATAAACTAGCTGACAAGGCCTACTGACTGCCTCACATCACAGACAATATATGGGCCATTCCACCAAATGGGTGACATTTCTGTCCCCAAACCTTCAAAGCTATACATTTGCATGAAAATGAAATCTAACATACATTAATGTATTAAGCAATGTGTCTTCCACATTGACCTGAATGTGAATTTAGAATATGTATTTTATAACACTGATAAAAACTACAGTTTACACTGAAAAATAGCATGTTTAACCTGTCCCCACTCTCTAACACAACACTTTACTATGACAAATAATGAAAAATTCCTTCAGAAATCTTAAAATGTTTTCACTGCTGTGTGATTCTATGTTCAATATATGCTTCAATGCAAATGTTATCATCAGAAATCCATAATATTTTAGTTAAAATACACATTTTAGTTGTGTCCCCAGGATTATACTCAGTCCTGTTACCCTAACACATTTAACGCTCTAAAATCTTTGCAACATTACAAAAAGTCCTTGCTAAACTGGAATATGAGCACTGTAGCTCTTTTGATAGGTCATAGGAAGACCAAAAGTAGGTTCCCCCTTTTATTTCCAGTATATTGGATGATATTGTAACAAAAGTTGACAGGTATATCTGAACGTTCAGTCCTGTTACCTAAATTATTTCTTTAATGTTATTTGTTTATTTTTAAAATAATACTTTTTAATAAATCACCAGAATGTGCTGAGTGTACTCATGCTACTAGAATGGACCCTATGTATCTATATTTGCATGTTTATGTTACTTTAATACATTTATATATATTATAAACCAAGTTAAAAATTCAATACAATTTCCTGAGATTGACCAATATATTTTTTGGATGGATAAATATATGTGTTATGAGATTCAGCTTTGAAACATTTAAAAATCTGAAGTTTAATTTGGAGGAATTGCAACATGCAAATGTCACCCATTTGGTGGAATGGGCCGTATACAAATGATTAAAAAAAAAGCTTTGGAAAATCTATTTCAAGTTCAATATTTATACTAGCCATGTAGCGTATTGAATGTTTATCAGATAGCTTACCTATTCTCTGAAGAAAGAAAAAAAAATTGTCTTTTGGCATTGCTCACTGAGGTGTGGCTCTACCAAACGGCTTATTTATTTAACCTTTATTTATACTCGAGATATCATTGAGAGTTGTCCCTCATTTGTAATGACGTCGAGAAACAAAAACAACAATACATACACAATATACAATGCAAATACATCAAATACACAACAAGCTGGTAAAGAGAAACATTTTAGACAGAGGTATAGAGTGGCTGGAAATTAAATTAAATTGGTAAAAGTACAATATGGCCTAATAAAAACAGTAACAGTTAGAGTTTGTTAGATTTAAGATAGTATGTTTAAATTGGTGAAAGGATATCATGGTATTCTATTAATGTCTGCCCCCAAAGCAATGTGTCTCAGAGTCTAACCTGCAGGACCTCTTGGTTTCAGAGGTTACTTCAGGACTTCAGCCCAGCGCTACCTGATCCAGCCCCTGTCCGGTGGAGATGAGGGCGATCATAATGTGACCACCTTCAATGACCGGAGCTCCACGCCTGCAGTCTGCGGCGTCACCAACACCAGCTACAACGACGACTTTGAGCCCCCGACAGCCCGTAGTTCCAGATCTGGGGTCAGTGACACCATAGCTGTCATAGCACACTTGCACCTCATAGGTTAATCAGGCCAAACACTGCAGGTTGGATAGGAGTAAAAAAACAAAACAATGTAGATATCATCACAAAACTTTACAAGTTCATCAATTACAGTACATTCAAGCAATTCTTTTTTGTACCACAATATTTTCAGAAAATGTTTCAATAATTAAATAAATAAATAATCAAATTTGGCAATGAGTCAAATTGTATACTGTACCTCCATACAAACTAATAATCCAGATGTTCAAATCTTTATTTTATTTTTATAAAGTATTAGAATACATTTTTGATATAGGCTACAGCCTTTTTTATTTTATAAATCGTAAAAATACTATATACAGGTCTTAAACGTGTTGAGATAGTGGCTTTTAATGATGCTTGTGTAGGATAAATATATAGACACAGTCAGAAAAGGTTTAGTAATATAAACACCTAAATATTCATTTTGGACCTTTTATTTATACTCGTATGAAAGAAGATTAAGAAAAACAATGTTTTTGCCTGCGGTGTCTCACCTTAAATGTGGCATCATATGAACACAAAGAAAATTCAAACACATCATTTAATCAAATGATTTACTTTGAAAAGACAAATATGGCAATTTTGAAGAGACTTTGAACAAGAAATAACTGGTTTACTTGTTTGGCCCTCCAGGGTAGATCTATCGCCCGGGAACAGAAATACCTTGAACTCTTCCTTGTTGCTGATCACCGTATGGTAAGAAATACACATGGGAAACTCCTGTGAAGTCCACACATATTAGCTTTAAAATGACCAGACTAGTCCTTCTGATGGCAGTAACGCTAACTCTGTGTGATGGGAAAGTTTTTTGGGTTATTTGACCTGCTTCAGAATAGAATCCCATATAGTTATAATATGGGTCAACTCATTGTATCGTCATAAATCATGTGGGCAATTAACAATGAATCAGCTGTTGAGACATAGGATGTGGCTTAACACTCTGACATGACGGGACATGCTACATGCCGTTTCAGTACGAGAAGATGAAGCGAGATCAGACCAAGCTGAGAAAGAAGATTTTTGAAGTCGTCAACTTTGTCAACATGGTGAGTCAAGGGCTTTTGTGCTATTTTTGAAATTCCCAGGCATACATGACATGTCGTTGCATCATACACACAGTAGATCATTTTTCTTGGAATGTCTGTATTTGAGCAACAGACCAGAAAGCTTCCATATTTGGTCTGACTTTGTGTACGAAATGAAATAAAGTGCACACTTCACCTTCTTTTCTGAATAAGATTGTGTAATGTGCCTGATATGGGACCTCTTAGAGTCGCTTCTCTAGACTCAAACGTAGCCTATAACGCTTTAACAAGGTCTCATTGCTTCACTCATAGATTTGTTGTTGAGATGTAGGGGAGAACGGGGTAAGTAGGCACACTTTTTACTCTAGTGAGAATTGCTCATCACCAAAACATCTGTCAATAGCCATTCCTACATTAAATTGAAGCGTAAGGTGTTGGCTAGAAATGTGTGTCTCTCTTTTTTTCCAACTTATTGTAATGAAGAAGTAATTTACCATCAAAGACACTCTGACACATTGTGACAACCAACCCCATCAAGGGGTCGGTTGTCACACACTATGGGGTTGTTTGTCACAATGTTATCTTAATGGGAAAAATCTTAAAAAGAAAGCAAGGAGGCAGAACCAAATTTGAATGTTTAATTGCATTGTCAAGTTGACAAATAGGCCTACATAACGTTCTGTAGCCTTGGCAGCTGGTCTAGTTTGGGATGCACTGGGTTGTTTTGATTTTGTAGCCCTTTTTTCTTTTGCTTGCTAGCTGCCTTTTCCTGCTCTATTCCTTCCTTCTCTGGGGTGTCAGTGAGGATACAGCTTGACAATTTATTTCGTTATTGGGTTCCTTTTCTGGCTGCAGCCTTGAGATAACATGTGACAACCAACCCCCCAAAAAATTTGACGACCAACCCCAACTTGAATTTCTTGCTAGCATCAAGGTCAACAACCATCTGACAACTAATTAGCTTGCTAACCACAATCTAAACTATAGTTTACCCTTCACACTTTCTGAGGGTAACAAGTGTTTTGTTATAAACCCATTGTGTAAAAGCCTAGAAGAAAAATACTGAGAAGCAAAATATTTTGAATTTGACATGAAAAACACAAAACATCCTCTCACCTGAAATGCAGCTGTCTTCCTCCAAGGAAGTCTATGTATGTGACCTCTGATCCCAATTCTGGACCTTTTTTATATCAACATTTCAGAGCTAGCGCGCTCTGGTGGCGAGATATAACGAATGTGACATCCAACCCATGTGACAAATTACCCCGTTCTCCCCTACATTATTTCAGAAAAACTCAAATTATGTTTTGAATGTGCAGAAAGTTTTAGACAATACAGGAGTAAATATTTGAAAGCAATACAGAATCTCTAAGAGCCTTGCAGTAAGCGTTATATTCCATTGCCACTGTGTCACCGGGGAACCTGAATATTGTCTTTTCCATTCTACAAATAATTGGTGGTTAAAAATTCCCCAGAATGCTTTAAAATTTAGCCTCATAGCATAATTGCCTAAATCATATTTACTCTACTCTACTTTTACTCTACATCTACTCTATTCTACTTCTACTCTTACATCTACTTTACCCTACTCTATAACCCGAAAAAATATGACTTAGGCAATTATGCTATTAGGCTAACGAAAGGTAGATGTAGAGTAGAGTAGATGTAGAATAGAGTAGATGTAGAGTAAAAGTAGAGTAGAGTAAATATGATTTAGGCAATTATGCTATGAGGCTTACAAAATGAAGTGTTTGAAGCTCTAAGTGTGTGTGTGGGTTGCAGGCATACAAGCCCCTGAGGACCTTCATTGCTCTGGTGGGGCTGGAGATCTGGTCCAATAGAGACCTGATCTCGGTCACGCCGCCGGCCGGGGCCAACCTGGACGCTTTCATGAGGTGGAGGAACTCTGAGCTGGTCAAAAGGAAAAAGCATGACAACGCACATCTCATCAGGTTTGAAGAGTCTTTATTAGACACAACTTGGCCCCAAATTATGGAAGGTCATTTAAAAATGTTTGAAGGGCGCTCCGGTGGCGTAGTGGATAGCGTGTACCATACCGGCCTTTGTTGCAGTGGTCGCAGGTTCGAGTCTGACCCGTGGACCTTTACTGCAGATCATCTCTCTCTGTCTCCACATTTCAACTCTGAACTGTCTAATGGAGCTTGAAAATGCAAAATAAAATGATCTTAAACAATTTTGAAGGTGGAGTCAGCACTCCTGGATAATGATTGTTGTCCAAATCAGTTTCAGTTCATATCAGTGAATATCTTCTCGCGATCTGTTACCTTTCCATAGCCTACTGTGTGTACATAGCCTAGGCTCTGTAAACGGGCGTGTTACTAGCTATGGTGGGCCCCCATTGTTTACATACCCTCTGTATACATGCTGGTTTACAGAGCCATAGTAGATATTCACTGATTTTAAAAAACATTCTCCAGAATGTATGACTCCACCTCTAATAGAGATGTCTTTTTTAGATTTCTGTTGCTTTCATGCTGACTCACGCTCACTCTAATAGTTTCCACAACGTGCTTGTGTAACTTGTGCTTGTGAATTTCTGACAAAAACTTGGATACGTAAATTTGACGTCATAGATTTATATTTAAAATTCATGTCAAATGTAGGAGGATATAGAGAGAAGCCTGCTTAGGGGAAAGTCTCACCAAAGAAGGACAGATTTCCTCTATGTATCATTAACGGCCCATAAACACTGGTGTGTGTTTCACTTTAATCACGGGGTATGTGAGGTATGCCATTGTTACTTTTGGCTAACCAGAGCAGAATTGTTCCAAACCTGTTGGTTGCAGAAAACTTTCCACCAACCACAACAATGGCCAACAAAAATATTGTTGGAAGAGAAGCTTTATAAATTGCATTAGTTTAGTTAGTTTGTCTCATTGTACAAACTAAAGAATGTCAGTTTAGTACATGTTGACTTCGCCACTCATTTCACAATCATGAAAAAGGTTTTACTGTCCATGCAATCAAGACACAATGAACAAAATGAGTAACCAAATGAAGGCCACATATCTGCTGATGCCTGCCATCCAACCACGTGTTACTTGAGTTTATTTTGTTGTGTGATTTCAAATTGTGGATGTAATATGGACTATGAATAGAGAACTGGATGGATGGATGTAACGGCATTGAAATAGTTTATCTGAATGTTTTTTCCCAAGTTCTCGTTCCTTGTCTTTTCAGTGGCATTGACTTTGAAGGAGCAACTGTGGGACTGGCTTTCATTGGGACTCTTTGCTCCGGTCACTCTGTAGGGGTAATACAGGTGAGCTCCTCCTTCCTTCTCTGATTTGGTTGCTATATCTTTTATTCCTCCTACCTTTACTTATGGTGTGTGCGTTGAAAGCAAATACACCTTAGCTAGCATGTTACTACATACCAGTTTACAGAGCCTAGGCTGTGTATTAAAACCAGATTTTTTTTTCAGCTCAGAAAATGATTTTGTGCTGAAAGTGTTCTACAGACTTAGCCGACTCCACCTTCAATGACCAAGATTTAGAACCGTTCTTCATAATGCCATCAAATTTCCCTGATGATTTTCGCGAGTGACTTTCCTAATAATTTGAAACTTTTTATCCATTGTTTTACAGAGGAAGTGTGACTTTATTCACATGGTGTTTAGAAACTCAGTGCGGTGCAGCACACGTCTACACTGTGCCACACTAATACAGGAACTTTCTCAGGCTCTCTTCAGTCTAAACGTCACTGTGGTCAGATACAAATCATGATTGAGGAAACTATATAAAAAAAGATTTATCATGTTGCTTCCTTGCTTCAAACAAATACACAATTCTCACTGACTGTAAAGAGTTTCACCTATATGACTTATGGTATGTTTCCCTCTCAGGATCACAATGACCAGGCCATAGCAGTGGGAGCGACTCTGGCTCATGAGATGGGCCATAACCTGGGCATGAACCACGATGACTCTAGTGGCTGCGTCTGCTCCGGGGATAGCTGCATCATGGCCGCAGCTCTCAGGTGAGAGAAGTCGTTAGGATGTCTCGAACGAAAGGTGCGTCGATATAAGCAGGCACTGTTATGAACTGAAGGGCTTAATCGGTGGGGTACTCTCTACAGGTAGGAAAAGCACAGGGGTTAATAATAACATAATAATAGTTATAGTATTATTATGATTTAACTGCTTTGGTTTCAAGGTCCTCGTAATGCACATTCTGGCTCGCTGTCACCATGCGATTGCTAAGTGGGACGTTGCTATTAATAGTCATATTATTACATATTATGCTCATTTTCCATTGCTATATCTCCTCTTTTCAGCCTCTGAATGTCATGCTCCGTTTAAGCTCCTGTCTCTTTTAAGCCCCGCCTTCCAAATAGCCTGCTCTGATTGGAAGATTTACTCCAATTTCCAGTTTCTTGTCAACATTTGTTGAAAGGACAAATAAGGCAGAAACAGAAGTGTAGATCAGAGAATTTGGTGTTAACAATGAAAGTGTGTTGTTCTTCCTCCTCAGCTGGGATATTCCCCGGACTTTCAGTAGTTGCAGCAGCAGCCACTATGAGAGCTACCTGACTAGCCGCAGCCCCAGCTGCCTGCTGGACATACCAGACTACAACAGCCTGGTGGCCCCACCGCTCTGTGGGAACGGCTTCGTGGAGAAGGGAGAGCAGTGTGACTGTGGCTCTGTGGAGGTATATCAATCAAACCAGCACTCGCTTCAGAATGACTTGAATTCCATTTGCCACAGATTCCTATGGGAGAAATGCATTCTCCAACTTTCACCTTTTCTTGAAGGTCATAGTGAACAAATTAACCTTGTTGCCCAAATGAATCAACTAACAGTATATGGAAAAAGGTCCAATTGCAAAAGGAGTGTATTAAAATAAGGGCAATTATTATAATGTGTCATTTAATTAAAACCGCTTGTATGGCCTTAATACCTGCAAATGTGTGTGTGTGTGTGTGTGTGTGTGTGTGTGTGTGTGTGTGTGTGTGTGTGTGTGTGTGTGTGTTTCTGGATCGATTTGTGTTGTCGGATCTAGTTTTGCTTTGGCACTGGTGTGATATAAGAATAAGCCTGCCCTGTACCAACATGCACCAACACATTTTTTTTTGCACAGTTTCGAGTCCTCTTCTAAAAAAAGTGTCTCAAATCAGATACGTCCATGGGAACTAACACAGTGAACTGATGTTTAAACTCTTTTAATGATTGACCTTAGCTAGCCCCTCATTTTCTGGCTGTGTAGTGTCTGCTCTTAAAGTATTTTCACACACATTTTGCGTGTGAATGTGTGTCTCTATCTGTGTGTGTGTGTGTGTGTGTGTGTGTGTGTGAGAGATTTTCATAGTTATTTATTATATGTATAGCCTTTATTATGTTAAGACCGTTGCACTATCTCTAAATGAAAAAAAAAATCTGTATTGCGTTGATTTGGATCGATTTGAATAATCCCAATTCACATCCAGTTTACTCACCCTCGTTTCCAGCTTCCAGCAAAATGTGTGTTGATGTCTTGTGTACATTCCAACTTCACATCTGATGTTTACAAGCGATAAACACAAGAGTCAAAACAAGCAACAGAGCAGTGGATGTGTTCAGACCTGTTCTGCCCTTTGCTGCCTCAAACACAAGCTCACTCTAACCCCCCCCCCCCCCCCTCCCCTCTATTTAAAAATAAAATCAATGGTTATATAGGAGAAATACACAGATGTAAAACAGACAAGGTTTAGTCAAATAAACACCTGAATGTACCTTTTATTTATAATACTGTGAAATAAGACAAGTTGTGGAAGCAAAATTGCCAAACATCTCGAATTTGACAGTGCTGGAAAAAACAATGTTTTTGCCTCCGGTGCCTCGCCTCAACACAAGTAATAGTTCTCATAAACTGTCCATTCAAATCACATTTTGTATCAGTATCTGTACGGTGCACATGTTCACTCCTGGAGGGGCAGAGAAGGCCTGCACTTGAAAGCAAAAGAAAATGAAAAGAAGAAAAAAGACACACAACTCAAAAACAAACAGAAACTAGAGGAACACTCCTGAGGGGAATACAGCACAAGGAAGTGTAGCACACACAACATGCTAGAGAAACAATAACCATGATGATCTCTGTGTTGTTCTAGGAGTGCAAAGACCCGTGCTGCAACGCCACCACCTGCACCCTGACAGAGGGCTCACAGTGTGCGGTAGGCCAGTGCTGTGAGAACTGCAAGGTGAGTCAATATGAAATCATCAATGTTGTTGTATCAGTTTCAACGACTTTTATTATCTTTGTCTAAACATCGATGTGTTTGCTGAGAGATCTCTCTCCGCTGCAGGCTACTGTGAACCACTCTTATTATTTGATCTGCTGCGACCTCTAGTGGGCATTTCAGGTGGTACAAATAATACAAATTTGGCTCCAGAAAAAAAAAATCCTGCTCATAGGTAAACACTGTTAAACTGCATTTTCTGCAAGTCCTCCTGCACTCAGGAACGATACTTCTTGTCACTCCCCTTGGATACTGATGAGTCACGTTCAAAGTTGTATTTTGGTTTTCTACTAGAAACTGCTCATGGTGTAGTGTCCAAAAAAACCTTCTATGTTTCTCACGGTGCCGTTGCTGAATCTCCACCTTTCAGACTCTGTCTGAAACGCTCAGTTTTAGAGCCTGTCTCTTTAAGCCTGCTGATTGGCCATGAATCTAACTTCTGGTTTTAATCTAACTGCCAGTGAGACCTTATCACAGGTGTAGGTAGTGTAAGGGTAATAAGGGGGCGTGGCTTCCCCCCTAATGACATCATAAGGGGATATAAATCTGACTGTTGTTTTGGGAAACAGATTAGGGGTGTTTTTTTCTCATACTTTGGGAGTCTCTAGCCCTCGTAATGTACTCCCGACAGACTTACACCCATGGTCCTCTGGGGTCATATTGACCCCAAACGGTTTGGTGTTTTTTTAAAGCCTAAAGTATAAATTGTCAATACATTTTGTGTTACACCTTTACTCTGACTTGAGTCCAACCCATTACCACAAATACTTGCCTTAGTTTTGGAATTTTAGGCCAACGGACCTTGTTTACATAAAAATATACAATTTTTTCGATTTGAAATTAAAAAAAAAAAAAAAAAAAAATCCCTAACATGATTTTGACTATATGACTCATTAGAGAGTGGCTTATGTCAAAGGTTAGTGAAAAAACTGTTTTTGAATCACTTAGATTTTTTTAATAGGAGCAAATACAAACACCCATGGTCCTCTGGGGTCATATTGACCCCGCCCAGTTCGGCTGTTTTTTAAAGCCTATAAAGTATAAATTATCAATTCATTTTGTGTTACACCTTTAGTCTGACTTGAGTCCAACCCATTACCACAAATATTTCCCTTAGTTTTTTAATTTAGGGCCAACAGACCTTGTTTATATAAAAGTATGCATTTTTGGATTTAGACAGTCAAACCAGGCAGGGTCAGTTCTCGCCTGGTTTGACTGTTTCTAAGGCAAAAAGCATAAATAATCACTAACCTCAGTTTTTCAGTTTTATACTCAACTTTATCCTCACTCTTTACCTGACATAATAAACATCACAACACAACATTAAAACATGTAAAACTTTGCAAAAATGTACTTTTTAGAAGTGAGTCACCCTCGATTTGGCCCTCAGTTGCATGCGAGGCCGGTAGTTATGGAGTGATCTTTGCTGATTCACTTCATTGCATTTTGTTGAACTTGGTTCAAAATGAGCTCACAAGCCTGTTAGGTAAAGCCTGCTGACTACTGATCATGCTGCCTGTCTCAGACTAAGATTTGAAATGGTGCAGAGTCTGCGGGAAACGATCTGTTTATGTGTTTTGTTTTCCTAACCATTGCTTGACCCCACACATCAAAGGCACAGGTGTTGGTTCTGTTTGTGTGTGTCTGTGTGTGTTTTTTTTGGGGGGGAGTGCTCATGTGTGCATGTGTGTGTGCGTGTGTGTGTGTGTGTGTGTGTGTGTGTGTGTGTGTGTGTGTGTGTGTGTGCGCTCGTGTGTGTGTGCTCATGTACAGGTATGTGCATGTGTGTGGGTGTGTGTGTGTATGTGTGTGTGGGTGTGTGTGTGTCTGTGTTGTGTGTGTGTGTGTGTGGGTCTGTGTGTGTGTGTGTGTGTGTATGTGCGTACTTGCGTGCGTGTGTGTGCTCGTGTGTGTGTGTGTGCTGGTGAAGTGTGTGTGTGTGTGTGTGTGTGTGTGTGTGTGTAGGTGTGTGTGTGTGTGTGTAGGTGTGTGTGTGTGTGTGTGTGTGTGTGTGTGGATGTCGTTAGAAGAAGGGGGGGCGGGTATTTCCTCTGTTAGAAGCAGTATAGTGTGACATTTTGCCCCATTGCACCATTGTGTGCTGCGGGGTCATATTGACCCCAGAGTACAACAGGTGTTATAAAATTCAATAAAACACCCATAATTTTATCAAAACACTTCAAATGTATAGGAATCATCAAAAGCATAGTATTGAACAACCCCTATAATTTTCAGACCATTTGGTGAATGACAAACATGTTTTCCCCTCAAAAGAAATGTCTTGTGGGGTCAAATTGACCCCAGTACAATAGGAGGGCTAGTCACACCGGGGACGCATATTAATGTTGAAAAACAATGGTTGGATCCCCGGCACCAGACAGGAGGTTGTTAGAACTAGTGGTGGCTGGTATTACATCAATAGTGCCCACCATCTCTACCATTGAGCAAGACACTTAACCCCAAACTGCTCCAGGGGCGCTGTACTATGGCTGACCCTGCGCTCTGACCCCCTCTGATATGTGGATAACTTGAAAGGGGATATGTGAGAAAAAATGAAAATATATTTTCAATGTGCCTTGTGTAATTTGACTACTATAGAAAGTTGATTGTGTGACTCCCCACTCCACCCAGATCTCTGCTCGCTCCGTGGTGTGCCGTGTTCAGAAGGATGAGTGTGACCTGGCAGAGTACTGTGATGGGCAGAGGGCCGACTGTCCAGAGGACGTCTTCTCTGTCAACGGCCTGCCGTGTGACGGAGGCCTGGGATACTGCATCAACGGAAAGTGTCCACAGAAGCCCGACCAGTGTGTTCAGATGTATGGCTGGAGTGAGTGTCCTGCTCATATATGGGACTTTTGTGACATTATTATGACATATTGTGCTACTTGGCACTGGCAGAATATGTAAAACTAAGTGCGTAACTTTTTCATATAAATGAACGTTGGTTACTTTCAAGCCATCGTATCATATGAGAAGGAGTTGACCTCCCCCCGAGTTGACCTTCCCCCCGACACTGGTGCAGATGCTCAGACCAATCCCTAGAAGAGCCAAAGAAATGTTTCAGTTGTTAATTCTACTGCTAAGAAAAAAATCTGGACGTAGAGAAGAAGGACTCAAATGAATGCTCGATCACCGAAGGCTTTACCTCATGTAGATTCGAAGACTGTGTTATTGTAATTACTCAGAATTCCTCATGAGGGGCGACAGAAGTTACACACTGTAGCTTTAAATAGGATGATCATCTGCTATCTAATAGACCTTAAAAACATTTGAAAGACTATGTTATGTAATCATGTGCTGTCTTTCCTCAGATGCTGTAGAGGCCCCTCCAAACTGTTATAACCAGAACACCAGAGGAACCTACTATGGTCACTGCATACGGTCCTCAAAGGACACGTACATCGCCTGCCAGCGAGAGTAAGTCTCAGTAAAACAGGGACGGTAGACACTCAGCAATGGAAGCTTGGTAGTATCCTTGGTTGTTTCATTTGCAGACTCATCGATGTTTGGCTAGGCGATATGACATTAAATCAACATCAGGATTAATTGAACATTTGACCTTTTATTAAGATTTATGAAATATGTTTTTTTTTGCCCTCATAGTTCATGAGCTATGAATTATTTGTGGTTATTATAAGTGAATGTTTGGAACCAAAATCAAAGACAGTGGGAAATAAATAACTGAACAAAGAAAATGACCTTAAGTAGCCTATTGCCATCTGAAAAGTAGAAAAATAACTTGAATATCTTCGAAACCATTACTCATTTACAGAATACATATATTTTTTAAATCAACATGGGCAAGATTACGTTGGTGAGAGGTCATGAATGTTGGTTTTGATTATTTTTAAGGAATTGCCCAGCCCTACATCAAAGTAAAGTATCTTTGTTATAGAATACGTTGAGATGTGAGTACAAACAAACACATAATATGTTGACCTTCTTACTTTGCAGAGACAGGTATTGTGGAAAGCTCTACTGCCAAAAAGGAAGTGAGAACCCAAATTACGGGCGCATGGTCAGGGTCGGTGACTGTAAAACGGTTTTCTTTGACGAGTTCCCCAACGACTCAGGTCAGGTGGACGCCGGGACTAAATGTGGGGATGAAAAGGTAAAAGGCGGGCCCTTTACCGTGACTGTGTTTTTCTCTGTTCATGATTGCTTTGAAATCATTAAATCTACATGGTGCGTCAAAGTATATACGCAATGTCTTTGTCACTGACTCGTTTCTCTCCCAGGTGTGCAGCAAGAATGAGTGTGTGGACATCGAGACGGCTTACAAAAGTATCAACTGTTCAGCAAAATGCCCAGGCCACGCTGTAAGTAGGCTACACGCTACTGCTCAGAGTTCCCTTCAGTTTAGCTTATATATGTATATATTTATTATTAGGTAAGAAAAATAAATATGTTGTAGTATGCATAAGATTTAAAAATACTGAAAAAAAAAGTATGCAAAATGTATGAACATCAAAAGGAGAACATTAACTGAATAAAAAAAAATGAGGGCTGTCAAGTGATTAAAAAAAATCTAATTAATTACAAGCTCTGTGATTAATTAATCTAAATTAATCGCACACTTACACTCAACAAAAATATAAACGCAACACTTTTGTTTTTGCTCCCATTTTTCATGAGATGGACTTAAAGATCTAAAATTCATTCTAGATACCCAATTGTACCATTTCTCTCAAACATTGTTCACAAATCTGTCTAAATGTGTGATAGTGAGCACTTCTGCTTTGCTGAGATAATCCATCCCACCTCACAGGTGTGCCACATCAAGATGCTGATCTGACATCATGATTAGTGCACAGGTGAGCCTTAGACTGTCCACAATAAAAGGCCACTCTGAAATGTGCAGTTTTGTCTCACAGCAAAATGCCACAGATGCCACAAGCATTGAGGGAGCGTGCAATTGGCATGCTGACAGCAGGAATGTCAACCAGATCTGTTGCTTGTGCATTGAATGTTCATTTCTCCACCATAAGCCGTCTCCAGCAACTTCACACAGCCATTGAAGAGGAGTGGACCAACATTCCACAGGCCACAATTGACAATCTGATAAACTCTATGCGAAGAAGATGTTTTGCACTGCATGAGGCAAATGGTGGTCACACCAGATACTGACTGGTTCTGAGTCCCCAGACCCCCAATAAAGCAAAAAAATGCACATTTCAGAGTGGCCTTTTATTGTGGACAGTCTAAGGCACACCTGTGCACTAATCATGATGTCAGATCAGCATCTTGATGTGGCACACCTGTGAGGTGGGATGGATTATCTCAGCAAAGCAGAAGTGCTCACTATCACACATTTAGACAGATTTGTGAACAATGTTTGAGAGAAATGGTAAAATTGTGTATCTGGAATGAATTTTAGATCTTTAAGTCCATCTCATGAAAAATGGGAGCAAAAACAAAAGTATTGCGTTTATATTTTTGTTGAGTGACACTTTTATGCTTGTTTATAAACAACTGTAGGCCTATAGGCTACCTTTCGTCTCTCTCTCTCTCGCTCTCTCTCCGTCTCTCATAACTTCTGTGTCCTAAGACGTATTCCTACCTTCATGCTTATTTGCCCGTAGCAGCCCATAACATAGAGCCCTCGGCCCCTTTCCCCTGCTTCTTTCTTTACTCTTTAATCCCGTGCGGGCCGTGTCCGCAAGATACAGGTGCAGCTCCACTATCATCTCACCTCTTTTGCACCGGGTCAAAGGGCAATATAGAAGTACGATTAATCTGCGTTAATTTTTTTAATCGCGTTAATTTTTCTGTGATTAATTAATCGAAATTAACGCGTTAATTTGACAGCCCTAAAAAAATATTGTTAATGCTTAAAATGTCAAAACACAGCACCACAATATGAAAAATTCAAGGAGCTTTAATCCTGAATTGAAAGTTTCTAGACAGGACACTGACAGAGTTGATCTAACCCCTGTAGGATGATGTGCAAATGTTTTACATGTCCACTGGTATAAATGTCGATTACTAAGTTTGACTTCAAAAAAATGAGTATATCAAAATATTACATTTTATAGGCACCAAATCAGCCTCATTTGCAAGGCGAAAATACACATTAATTATATAGTTATATTGGAAATTCTGGCACGCCTCCTAATAAAGTTGGGGAGGAAAGCGGGCGGCTCAAGAAGCATTCAGATACAGTTACACAGGATTTCTCTTTGTGTTCTTCAGGTTTGCAACCACAAGAATGTGTGTCAGTGTGAGCCGGGCTGGATGCCTCCTAACTGCAATGTGAGGGATGGATCTACAAGTCCTCTTTCTCCTGGTAAGTCCTATACCTGCAGTTGTTCATCAGTTATAATACATAGTAATACCTCTATTTGTAGAGCAGCTTTCAAGAGCGGAAGTCTTAAAAGTGCTTCACAATAAAAGTCAGCAAAATAAATAAACCTATAGACCTAAATGATACATTTGAAAGAATATGTATGTGTCCTTTCTGCACAGCTAATATTGAGTTGATGTTGCACGGCTGCATTCAAAACCAAACGCATGTCTACTGGGTTTTTCCTACAGGAGCGATCGCTGGGATAGTACTGACACTCATCGGTTTGGGCGCCATTGCCGGTGTGATCGGGTTCATCTGGAAAAAACGTCAAAGTCCCATTCTGCCGACGTAAGTCATCGTCACAGTCACACTATTCTATAGGGATGCTGTGGCTACATTGAAGCAGATCAAATAAAATATGTGTCTCCATCTACAGTGTACAACCCCAGAGGAAGCCGCCAGCCATTCCCCGCTCAAACAAAGGGCCGGTTCCTGGTCCGCCCATGCCAGTGACACAGGTAAATGTGCTGGAACATACAGTTTTGAATATACAGACTGAATTGAGATATGTGTCATAAAGCTTGTCATTGCATTTCCTAACAATACTAGACATTTTTCAGGCTGGAAAACCGAGGCCCAAAGGAGCTCCGCCTCCACCACCTCCAGCAGGGAACAGACCTAAACCCCAGGGCCCGGGCTACACAGCTGCACGCCAGGTAACTGATTCCTCACAAGGGTTGCATAACTTCACTTAGTTTTGCAGGAAAAAACTTGATTAATTGGCCTTAATATTTAATGTATTTTGTCGTGCGAACCACGTGGTTATATATTTCTGCAAAGGCCAAGGTGTGGCACAGTTAAATTTAAGCCACACATCTCTCTCTCTCTCTCTCTCGCTCTCTCTCTCTCTCTCTCTCTCTCTCTCTCTCTCTTTTAACACAACCAGGCCTTTGAAGGATTTAAACAAACAACATCGTCTGTGTTACTAAGCACACTTTACAGCTGCGTATAGGATGTTTTACCTTTGGACAGACTGGCTGTTTCCCATTACTTCCAGCCTTTATGCTAAGCTAAGCTAACCAACTGCTGGTTGTAGATTCTTATGTCACACACATTAGAGTGGTGTCGATCTCCTAATTGAAATGTTATTGAGAATGCAAGTCAGTCCTTTCCAGAACATCTCTGAACGATTTCCAAAACATTAGGTCAATTAATGAATAAATGGAAATCTTTTTGTTTCCCCCCTTCAGGCTCTGAGGCCGGTACTTCCACCAAAGGTCTGATGTCTGGCACAGTGCCACAGAGTAGTTCACCTGAGGACACTCCCCTTGGTCTATTGAACCCATACAGAGGCTGCTGGCATTCCAGAGAAGCAGAGGCAGTTTTCTGGTTGATTAAAGGTGTCCCTCTACAGCGCTGTCTGAAAAAACCAGGGACCAACTGGACTGGACTACAATTGTTACTCGCATTCCATGCACTGAAAACGTGTTATAACAGGGTTGAACCCTTTTTTTTTTTTACATCACTTTTTGTACTGTATAGGGTTAGGGTAGGTGAAACTAGCTACAGGTCTGGCCCATAACATTGCATATAGGCTACATGTTGTGTTATTGTGTCACAATAATGGTCCCAAATATTGCACAATACCAGATTCAATCAGAACAGTATTCAGCGACTGCAATATTTTAGATTTCAAAACTTCCAACCGATTGGATGGACGTTGATGTGAACGTGTGACGTTCCTGTGCATGGCAGTGATAGGAAGACCAATGCTAAGATTTCCCATTCAATCAAACACTGATTATTAGGACTGCATTTAAAGTTGCCATTCAGATGTATTGTATTATGCTACAAAGTAAGCACTGTAAAACCTCAAGCTATGCACTTTTTTTAAAAGTATAGTGAGTGAATGCAGGAAAGGGATACATCAATGTTGGATGCTTTTTAGATATACGTATGTTTGAGAAATACGTTCCACTTGAAAATTTAACCAAAACTTTATCTGCATGTTGCGTCTTATTATTATTACTACTTAAAATTTGGTTTATGTAAATAGATTTTTTTATGCAATGCACACATGTCAGGTTGCTGCTTGTCTCAATTTAGTTCACTATGTGAACATGTACAAAATGTAGAAAAATAAATTGAGCTAAATGAAACACATTTGTCAGTACAGTAATTAGCCACAAGTGATTTGTTTTTGTTTTCTTTTGACGCTGCATGGCAGAATACATGTTGTAGTATTACTTACCACAATCTTGTAATTATTTATTTATGTATTACATATGTTTCTGCTAGTGTTCCATTTCAAACAAGGATGTAGTGAAAAGCTACACAAACACATCGACATATTTCTCATTTTAAAGCTGCATGTTTTTGTCTTGTGCTGTAGGGGGCAGCAGCGCAACCTGTAAACAAAACATTGACATGACAGTATGAACACCTTATAAAGAACCCATTAACATTCAGAGATCCTCATTTGGAGCGATCAAGTTCCGTGTTATCTGATCCAGCTTTAAGTTAAGTGCAAAGAACCAACAGCCAAGACGAGTCAAATAAAACACTGTATTTGAATTTTATTCTTTTTCTTTCAAGTGATACATCTACGTAAAAGATGTCATGGCCTCGCATGACAATTACGGTACAGTTGGGTTTTTAAACCCCTTTTTACAGCTATTATAAGATTCTCGATGAACAATATTTTTTTTACATTCTGCGAGATATGCATCAGACCTGACAGGAGGTCAGCATACTGTAATGGCTCAAGCGATAAAGCCTTATCTTTAAAAACTAATTTTGAACACCACAGTTATGAATGTAAACCGAAATACTTAATATTTAGGAAGCCTTCCCCCCCCCCAAAAAAAAAGTCTACTGAACGTAACAACACTATTTTGGAAATTCTTAAGGATATTCAAGAATAATATTACTGACATTTAAAATGCTTGAATCATGTCACCATCCACACGTGCACACACACATACAGATCTTGACATGTGTGGCCAAGGTGTCATGGCACATAAGCGCTTATGCCTCATAAAAAAAAGAAAGAGGGTATATTCACAAGAGGATAGCAAATCTTAAAGCTTATTTCTTGAGTGGCAAAAAAGAAAGACAACAGAATTACAGTCAGGTGTGTCGAAAGCACCGGTTATGTTGGTATACAGTATTGTCCTAGTACCAAGTAGGTTAGTCTTTAAAGGGTTGGGCGTGCTCATGACGAGAAGCGGAGGTGAAGAGAACGCACCAGAAGGTGTTAACGATCACCAGTCAGCCATGGTTGAGATGATTACAGTACTGTTGTTGGGGGACTTGATAGCCAGCCGTCAGCGTGTTGGCAGTGTACCTTTTATAGTATCATCCCTGCTGAGGGGAATGACTCAGTCCATTGTATGTGGGTACAGCAGCATGAAAGTGCTGTCATTTCACTCAATTATTTCCCCTCATTGGATACCCATGGTTAGCACAAATTGAAAAAAAAAAAAATATATATATATATATATAAGCAATCTGTATAATCAACAGATGATGGAGACACTAATACAGCTGTAGGAACAAAGGAAAGCCCCCAAAAAGCACACCACGTATTAAGTGTTTGACAATAAAACATCAAATCAAACTGGCAAAAATTCTGGTAAATACACTTTAAATTCCCTCAGCAATAATGAACATCAGTCTGTTTGAAGGAGGGCAATGTCCTCTGCCTCCTCAGCAGATAATGTCCCCCTTTTGTCTAAAAATGACAACAGAAGAGGAAAAACGTGTCCTTTTGTGTCGTCTGTTGTCTTCATAGACTGGCCATAAAGACACCACGAGCGCTCAGGTTGACTTCGGTGCTTGAGAAGGAGCACGGGAGAATGGACAGGTGGATATGTGGTGACAGAATAAGACATGATGAACTGTATATCCATTTTTCTTTTTTTTTTGGTTTAGCGGCGCGAGGACATCCTAGTTGCCACCAAGTGAAAACAAGCCATAACCAGCACAGTAACAGCCAGCAACAGCAACTATCATTGCACGCAAAAGCATTAATCCTTCACTAGAATCCTTTTGATTCACCAATAACATTAATAATACAGGAAGAAATTGTTGTTACTGCGGGAGCTGAACAAAATACTGAAAAAAAAATCCTTTTCGGCATCTTTGGGGATTCATCCAAGTTCTGCGAGAAATTTATATATAAGACTATATAAGACGTCTTTGTGACATTTCTGCTTTAAGTATAAAATATTAATTTATAATAATTGTTCTGATATCATTGACTTTCCTTAATCCCCCCTCTTAATACACATTATTTATCTTCAATTGACACAAGAAAACACTGCACTTTATTTACAACCTCAAGTGCCTAAAATGTCTCCACAAGGACCTCGCAAGATCCAAATGAGGCTGTCGAGGCTACAGTATTTGTACTTAACTTTACTTCCCTTACCAAACACATGAAGAACATTAAAAATAAAAAATAAAAAATAAACTTAAAGTGACTCTAAAACTCCCAGATATTAAAGGGCTTTATCTATCTGTATCAACTCAAATTAATAAAATCCTCTTCTTTTTATATATATATATATATATATATATATATATATATATATATATATATATATATATATATATATATATATATATATATATATATATATATATATATATATATATATATATATATATATATATATATATATATATATATATATATATAAATAACTTTGACATGTATACCTTAGGACTTCAGTGTACAGTATACACATTTGAACTGTAAAATGTCTTCATTCATTAATTCATTTGCTATTACACAATATATCTAATACATTTCATCTTGAATAAATAAGATTGGATTTTTTGCCCCAGATGACACATCATTTGTTTGTCTCCTTTCAGAGAGAGAGAGAGACTGGGGGCTATGAGTCATTGGGTAAGGGTTTTGTGAGAATGGGAGAGTTTGCGTTGGTTATGCCTATCCGTCAGTTCCGTTCTTGTTTGTGGTACCGTCTGGCGCCATGCCGTCTTTGCGTGGCGGCATCCTCTCGTTGATCCGGTCCAGGGCGTGCGCCTCCTCAAAGTTACGGATCTTCCTGGGAGAGAAGCCTTGAATGGCTGAAGGGCGACACACCAGAGAGAACAGGATCACAAACTGAGAACATATTTTTCACTCCAAATCTTTATGGTAAACTACTGTATTCTCTCTACATCAGTCTCAATCAAACTCGATTCCTTGGTGGAATTTCATTTGATGAGCACAAAACACAGTTCTATCAGCCTAGCACAGTAGAGTACGGCTGACCGGTAATACAACACACATGCACGGCTAAACAACGACTCCTAGTGTTCAAACACCATTGGCACAAGCTACGACAGTGAAACACCTCACACTTTTAGATGACTTACGGTAACAGCGAAGGAGACCAGACAGAAAACGTGAGCAAAACGGAAAGCAAAACTTGTAAGGGGACTGTTAAGACACACTCTTCAATCTTTTAAGCTATCAAAGTTAAACACTCTGAGGTGAAGGATTTATCTATAGCCAAATGCCTTGTTTCCACTGAGCAGTACAGTTCGGTTTGGTACAGAACGGTAACCCTAGATCTGGCTTGCGGTTTCCACTGCAGACAGTTACCTTACTTTGAAGGTGGGGTAAATAAATGAAATTAAGATAACCGAACAATAAACAAAGCTGCCAGCCGACATTTTTCCAAAAAACACAAGATTCTTCACTCTCGACAAAGTGACACACACAGAAGTTTATTTCTCACACGGAAATAATGATTCTGTCAACCAATCAATGGCCTGCAGGGTCTATCTCCACCCCTTTGTAACGGCTTGGTACCCTAACAAAAGGGGGACAAAAATAGGTACGCCAGGGTACGCTTATTTTTGTACCCTTTTCAACTTTTAACAGTGGAAACGCAAACAAGTGGGTACCTTGCCGTACCGTACCGTATCGAACGGTACGACTCAGAGAACGAGGCTATAGAAACTAGGTCCTCTCAAGGTTACTCTTGCACAACCAGATATATGTGACATAAGTCAGTGATTCCCAACCAACCTGTACATGGAAAGAATGTTTGGAGCTCAACTTGTGGAAATTATGATTTGATCAAAAGTAATTGTTAAACAGTGAAAAAATAAAATAATAATAACAGTTGAAATAACTGGGTAAAAGTACTTGACAATACATCAGAAGGCTTCTCAAAAATAAATGGTAACAGTTGAAGATAAAGGTAAAGTTGCGAACAATTCAATTGGATGAAAAATATATTGTTACAATATCCGCTTTTAAATAAATGTAACAAATGTTGGGCTTAAAGGAGCTAAACATAGGGGTGAAAGGGAAAACATCACACACAAAATGTTGGGAACCACTGTTTTAAATATGCTGTGTAAAGAACCCACTGGCTCCTTGCTCTTTTTCTATGAGGTCTGTTGGTTTGTTCTGTTATCTTGTAAATTGGATATATTTGACAGAAATAAGTGATTCTTATTCTCATGATTGAGGTATGTTGACTATTAAACAGGAGGGGGCATACAGACAGTATAGCAACAGCCAAATGGTGTAACAGGATTAGCTTCTGAAAATATACCCGGGCAGGCAGGGATCTCCCTGGTCTTATCCGGGCCAGGTCTTAGGCAGGCTTTTCTCTGTGTGGGGAGCCACACTTGGCAAGAAAAAGCTCAGTGAACTCAGCCGGGAAAGCTCCTGTCAACATGGGATAAGCAAGGTCCCTGAACCTGGTACACAAAACTGGTACCTGCTTCAACTAAGGCTGGGGGAAACAATAGTGTTTTAAAATGACCCCTGTAAATCCCTCTCACTATGTCATTTGGGGAGTTGGTTAGACACCCAACTTTAATATCATATATTGATTTTTACTATTTTAGATCAGGTTTCATGGATGCTTTTAAATCCATTTCATCAAATTGTTACACCTACAAATTGTTTTTTGTTTTGTAAAAAGTGCTCGCAAACTATTTTTACACTGATGGCACCAGTGAGGTCCAACAGACACTGATAATGCAAGAGCAACCTGCAAGACAGTTCCATTCATGAATACAATGAACAGAGATGTTAAAACAATGGGGGACTCTAAAATAACATAAGACCAAGTGACAACGGTAGAAATCTTATAGGTTGAACAACACACATAAAACAGAGACATGAGGCTTGAGCCACACAGCCATGCGTACCTTGTGCTTTAGCTGCCTCAACCGTAGCTATGTTAAATGGAAAAAAGGTGAGTCATCAAAGACAGGCAGAAACAGCAAAATACATCAGTAATATCTAACTGTATAAACAGATGGGCAGAGCATTGGCCAACACACACACATAGTCATTAAGGAGGCAAAATACACACACAGCAGCTGGAAAAACATCATCATAACAAATGTGTTAGTTAGTGGCTGAGGTTAGAGAGAGGAGGCCTGCAAGAGCTTTAAGATGGTGGTGTTGTTGTTGTTAAAGGGTCATGAGGACTTAGGTGTGCAGCGCGGAAGGGGGATTTGGCTGAGTGCTAAGGGCCTGGTTTACTAACATCCCAAATAAAGAGAGCTACATTGCATGTTCATTCTAATAGACTGCACCGTTGGTTGGTGGGCGTTTTACGGGTGATCAACTGAGAGAAACTGGGAAAATTACAACATATGCAAACGCGGTAGAGGCAGTACTTCTGCATTACTGGGGTGTTTGGATGGAGAGCAGAGTGACCGCAAGCTACACAATGGCATTGCTGCATTGGCAATATGTCTGGATTATTTTTGCTTCTGTTTATCCAAACATGTTAACAACCATTCTCTCTGTCTTCTTTCATGTCTACTCCTCACCACAATAACTGCAGCCGTCTGTGCACAACACTGTGCCGATAGCACCCAGCCCGTCAAACATATTAAATATGGACGTATCACAACGACCGCAATTATTAGGCTTTGGAAATCACAATGCGTTTGCTGAATTAACCTATTTGCATTTATTCCTAGCAATATTTTGCGCACTCAGAGAAACGCTTGATATTGCATATTGATGAAGGCAAATGTAAATCTCAACGCATGATATTTTGCATGCAATCCTCAGTGCGCACGGTTAGTAGATCATCTTTCAAGTTTTTTTGCGGGAGAAATTCAAGTTTTCACACATTGTTACACATGCAAACCTTTAGTAAATCAGGGCCTAAGAGTCTAAGGCACACACTCATTTAGTCACACACATGTACATGAGGCATCAGTCCAAAAATAAGAAAGAAAAAGATAGTCATTAGTGAGTAGGAATCAGAAATACTAATAGCGATCATGATTTATGTATCTATGGCTTTAAAAATGATGTTTGGCATTTTGGATCTGTTCTTCATCATCATCATCATCATCATCATCATCATCATCATCATCATCATCAGCATAATCTAATTCACTCTCTAAATGAAGACAATCCTCCCAGTGCATGACATATACTTCTTCTGACTAAATGCTTACACACTCAAGATAAATGAGAGCTGTAGACAGCAGAGGCAGTTGCTGACTTGTGGCCACAGCAGTTTTTTTCCTCTTCGCATTGCATTGCACTAGAAGGTGTTCTGTTACAGGTGACTCTTGGGGATCGCCAGCAAGCTTGTGTCAAATCTTTTACGTCCCGAGAAAGGGGTTCATTCACAGACTAAGAATACATTTAAAAAAGTACACATCGACTTGGCCTCCCCTTTGTTAAAACGGAGCCATCAGATCTGAGAGCTGCTGTGGCTGGGTCGGGGGAGCAGACATGGACAATGGCATTCTCTGAAAGGTCACCGACATGTGGCGTCGCCTTCGATCGTTCTGAAACCTCTGTGAGCTTCCAGCCAGGCAAAGCGTGACTCCCAGTGTGTCCTCTGGCCGGCCAGGACCTTTACATCAGAGGGTCAGTCCACACACACAGGTGACAGGCTGACTTCCCCGACCAATCAGGAGTCTAGACAGTGCTTTCTGTGGTGGGCATGCTGTCACTGATCTAGAGCCCTTTCAAATTGGACTTAAATGGACATCAGCAAAAGACAGCATTAGCTCCACTGTTACCAATGGAGACAACTGAGGCTTCCCTCTAAAAGTCAGTGATTTGAATCATCAGACGTTGACGAATACGCTTTAAGTCGAGCAGTATTCTTTTATTTTATTTGGTCAGTAAATAAAACAGGATAAAAGCAAAAGGCTAATGATATCGCCATAGAGCTGTTTCACCCGTTAACACAAATACAGGCAAAACTGAGTGTAACAGCTCTGTATTCAATTATTGTGTTAAGTGTTCAAATCACTTTCATGGTATGTCCGGACTACTAGAGCTGACTCATCAACTTAAGCCACATCTCCCAGAATGCCTCTTTGCAACCCAGAGAGAAAGGAGTACTCCGTACTGTACTTGTGTGGGTGTAAAGATCAACATTGTGTCCTGTACAAAGTAGGTTCAGTTTACACAACTGATGGCAGGTAGTTGAATTTGACATCAGTGCTGATAGGTCCACACAGACAGAAGCTGTTTTGCATCAGCTACTATTATAATACTGCCAGTGGATAAACTGCAATCTTTTTGGACTTGGAACTGCCCCTGTTTACCATTGAACATTGGAAAGAATTATTGAGTCAAGGAGGCCTATAAAGACAGTTCCAATCTTAATGCAGACTCCCGCTACATATAGTATACAGCATAAGATCATTTATCACCTCCTGCCATGAAGAAAACAATAAAAGCTTTGCTCACAGAACATGCTCTTAAAGGGCATATGTGGTGCTAAATGGCAGCTGGCAAAGGCAAAAAGCACAGTGTTACTGAGAATATAAAAACACACTTACCCGTCTGTAGGGTGTCCTTTCCCCCTGACAACACTCCCACAGGAAGAGTTCCAGTCGGGGTCAGGCCTTTGAGTGTTAACACATTCTCGCTTTCCTCCCTAGTCCACAAACAGAAGACACGCAAGCGCACACACACGCAAGCACACACACACACACACACACACACACACACACACACACACACACACACACACACACACACACACACACACACACACACACACACACACACACACACACACACACACACACACACACACACACACACACACACACACACACACACACACACACACACACATTACATTTCAGCGAGCGAGGAGGCAGTGTGTACACCTGTTGGCTACAAGGCTATTCTGTAACCTAGAGGTCAGAAGTTACATCAGCACTGGACATTTAACCTGCCCACTCACTGTCTGGACAGAGTGATAGACAGTGCGCTCTAAATGCCTCCAGCACAAACTACTGACATGTGTCCCTGTGTTCTGTAAGTGGGTCAGTGACAACCTCAGTCAATTATAGCAGCTAAAGCCATATTTCTAAAGATCGATTACAAAGTGCTGAGACAAGGCCTTCGTTAACAAACAGCTGTCATGTGTTAGTCATCTTTTTCCTCTCCTAAACTGGGAAAAACTGACACTAGACTTCGGCACAGCTTTCAAGATGTTTTTCAAAATATGTACACATGGCATTACATTCATCCTGCACAGAAAAACGTTCATCTTTATTGTACACCAAAAAAAAATAAGGTCAAAGTGAAACCTGGTATGAATGAATTGAAAGCACATCTGGCCAAGAGATATGTGGATTTTCAGTTTTTTTGTATTTTCACTGTTTGGGAAAATTGTAGTCACTGACCCATGGTTATGAACGGCATGCTGTTCCACATACAGCCACCTGCAGCAGTGTTAGTAACCAACAGCAGCTAGCTACAGCATTAATCTGGAATAATGTCTAATATCATTATACAGTCTAGGTGCATTGTGACTCATCTGGTGCCAGCTCATTAAATCCTTGCGGGGCCACATTGTGTTATCAAACAACACTTCCTAGCTCCCCGGTGACCTGCCATTTCATTTGGTTCATCTTGACCTCCCCACTCATTGTGTTACATATATACATGCACAGAAACCTTTCCCCCTGTCACAGTGTTAACATGAGAAAGGGAAGGGACTACATCAAAAAGGAAGAGCGTTAAGGAAAAGGCTTCGGACCTGAGGACGGAGAAGACTCGGGCCATTTTCCCCACAGCGCGAATCTTGTTCCGGATGACCTCCTTACGCATCGCCGAGGTTCCACCTGGAACAAGAGCAGAATGGAAGGCTGAGACACAGTATAGACACCACCTTATTTTATTTATTTCACTATTATATTACACTAATATATCAGTGATTCTTGAGAACCGGGACAAAAGGCCGTCTTCCATACGTAACTGCTGTTATGTTTAAAACTATATAAAATATTTAAAATTGTAGATGTTATTAGGGATTAAGAATAGAATGTCTGGAGCACAATTATCCCCTTAAATTTTATTTTATCATTATAATGTCAAATATATGACACTTGTTATCTTCTCACAACGTCAAAAACAGTGTAACCTCAGAGAAGGTTTCAATCTTTCATATGCAATTAAACCTATTAAAGATGTATTTTAATTATTAAAAAGAGCTTTTTTCATCAAAAGCAACACTAAATAATCTCTCATATCAATAAAAACAGTTTTTCTACAACACATTCATGTTTTATAAGGATTCTAAGTGGTGGGACCACTTTACTGTAAGTCAACACCGTCAGACATTTCATTATGTAAAATGTAATAAAATCAGGCGAAGTAAGGGGCAGCTGTCACGTTGAAGGACGTGACAGCTGCCTCTCTCAGCAAATCAGGCTGAAGATTAGCCTGATTTGCTGAGAGAGGTTTTTCTCAAATTGTGGCAGTGGGGTAAAGTGAGGCAAATGCTGTGGGGTAAAGTGAGACAATGTCTGTGCCCTCTTTTAATTAATCCGTTATATTTGAGGTAGCAAGGAGACTAGTTTGAATAAGACAAAAGACAATGTGGGCTGGAGGTGGGGGTTGATGGTTGAAGGGGTGTCAGCAAGGGCATGGTTTGGCACGTATGTATGTGGGGGACAGGAGAGTAACCTTAATCATCAATAGACTGTAAGTAATATGTCTTTATTCAATGAATGAACCCAATAAAACAAATGCAGAAAAATATCAATCAAAGACTCAAAAGATGGAAAATGACAGCTGGGTCTAGTCCTGTGTTCTGAGTCCCAGGCTGTTCTAGCTGGTTCTGATTGTTCTTTGCTCTGACCCCCAGACACTAGCTGGCTCTAAGGGTCCTGTGTTCTGACCCCCAGACTGTGTTTTAATCTAACTGGTTCTATCTTTCATTTGAATGATAATTATTGAATATGAATTATATGGGGTATTTGATCAGAGTTACTTTCAAGTGTTTAGAAACAGTTTTTCTTAATTGACCAAACCCCATGATTCTATTACTAGTCCAACATTAGTTTTGGAATATTTGGTTTTCAATCTAGCTGTCAGGATTCTAACTGTTACAACATGTGTTGTTATGGTAGTTTCAGAGTGGAAAAAGTAAGTGGATCAGTTTACCCCCTTGATTTCTCTGGTCTGTCTCTGACAACTTTTTTTTAAAACAATCATATTTTCACTGCCCTTTGTCATGAATACATTCTGCCAATGCCCTTGTGGTGGCGGATTTTGCATATGATGTATGTCTGGACTCAAATGTTAGAATGCTTATTAATGAAATAGGAAACATTTGCTACAGGCCTGTATAAAACATACATTGACTGTTTTAGTGTAAACTGACTAACTGAAATGTAGTTTCAACCATCCCCCTCAATCTCCCGAGTGGAGCCAGCCTGACTATACATTTGAAAGGTGACAATGATCCTGCAGACAGCCTCCTGCTGTTCTGGGGCAGCCTGCCCCACCCACGATTATAATATGAATGTATATCTCAAAACCTGTCTGCCTCCCAACCTGCCTTCCCCTCCTTCCCCCCACCCAGCCTTACCTGTCTACCCGCCTCCTACCATGTCCTTAAATAGTCCATGATTTTGAGTGAACATTGTCACTTCTTGTAACATACTTACGTGTGTTGGAACCGGTGACCTCTCCGCGGAGAATTCTTGCTATTCTTGATTGAAAATAAACCTGATGCTATACACTATATCACCGTTTGCTTGACTTTTCTTACCACAGTAATTGGCGAGTTAATTCCAGGAAGGAGAACACCGGCAGAGGGTCCACGGGACCGGACAACAGCAAGCCCTTCCATTTCGGGACAGAGGGGACCTCTGTTGGCCGTCCCGTGGGGAAACTCTGTCATCTCCTCCGAATCGGTATGTGAGAATATGTTTTGTTTTAAAGCAACAACAATTGGGTTAAAGGATTACTTCTAAGGACATCTCTGTAGGAATTTTTACACTACAGTCGGAGCGAAACTCTCCCGTTTAAATTTACTTGGAAGTGAGCATGAACTTTAATTAACCATTAATGTAATAAAGCTAGAACGCCAAAGTGAACAGCCACGAGTTAGCTTCGGCCCGGGTGCTGTGTGACTGTTAATGCATCTGAATGGCCTTCCGCCAAGCACGGGACTGGAATTGACGAATTAGTCTTATTTGTTCAAGTTGAACTGAGCAGGTTGAGAGGAAGGTTTTAGGTAGTTTAGTAATTGGTAATGTTACTTGTTCGGTTGACGGACCGGGACAAGCAGCTGGACAGTGCTTTCATTTGTACTAATTTTCTTTTCTCCGGCAGGTTTTAACTCCTTTAAAACTTTTCCCTTCTTGTGAACATAGCATAAGGGCAGAGTTGGCCCTCTATTTTGGTTGTTTTGTTGACAGTGGAGAGTTCTGTGTTTTACAAAAAAAAAAAAAAAAAAAGAGAGAGAGAGAGAGAGAGATTTTAGTTTTCTTGGAAAGCCTGAATTATTAAACAGGTCCTTCTGGGAGATTAAACTAGAATTGTTAACCCTTTTACAGACCAAGATATTTGTGTTGGTGGGGCTTGTTTTCGATCAAATAGCAAGAATTTTGAAATTTCATAAGTGTTTTATTGTTTGTCTTTGTTTTTTTGTATTGTCTTGTTGTTCTTTCATTCTGTTTTGCTTTGAGTTAACTAGACACGGTGCCACACGAGGAAAAGGTAAGTGTTAACTTGCGTTGTGTTTTATTTAAGATTAACTGTCTCTCCCAGTGTTTGATTTTCCAGGACGCATTAAACGATGCCAGGTGCCCCGGTTTGCTCCGGGGGATAGCGGAGGTTATGCCCGCAGCCCTATGCTAGTGGCCACGGGGCCGCCGGAGGCTTAGTGGCCGTTTTGGTCCATTCAACGGTTTATTGCATGATTTTTGGGCACTGGCTGCGTGTCTGTCCAGTCTGGACGCATTGCGTTTTCACCGCGTTTCCTTCTTCCTCCTAAATCCACCATGGCTAAACTCAACACCACTAAAGCATGGTCTCAGGCAACTGCAAACTCCCATTTCAGTTTTTGTACACAATATATAGCCTATCATGTCGTACCCATTTGCTTTTAGCATTCAGGCCTGTAACCTTAGGATATTGAGGCATCATATGTCTTTTAGCTACCATTTAATTCCCTGTTCAGATGGCCTTGCCATTAACTTTGTCTAAAGCTAGCTGCCTATCTGTTTTAAATTCCTTTTTGAGTTTGGAGTTGTCCTGTTGAAGGGAACATTGTGCAAAGTCATTTTCTGTGGCTGACCTAGCCACACGCAAAAACAGGAGCCGGCCTTCGGGGCTGGTTGACGTGTTTTCACTTGATTTTGCTAGTGTGTGATTTCTTTCAGAGGCTTTTCCTGTGGGCTCTTTTGGCTCCATGTTCATTTCCGCTGCTCTCTCCAGCAGAGGAGCAGCGTCAAACACTCTTCCAGTTGGTAAGCGACGATTCCCTAGGTCACTGTTGTGAATGTCTGCTCTTCTATCTAGCCTAGCTTATGGATATGCCTCAGTCGAATGTAGGCTTTCAGGTTCGCTATTTTACCAATTTACTTTTAAACACTTTTGGGACAACCAAGGTGCCCATTTTTACCTTCTGCTTAGAGTATTTCTCTTGTTATTATTCGTCTGCTATGGCCCACTTCCAAGGTGTGGTATCCTCCCTGTGTTTTGCTTAGTTCAACCATCTCATCATTTGCATCTTCCTTTTGTCTAATCCTCCGTCCTGACCATGGCCTTTTGTCTTGTGTTCACCATGTGTAAATTGCTGGAATTGACTGTGTTTTCCCTCTGCCTGTTTTCCCCCAATGAAACTTGTCTGATTTTAAGCATAACTTCCCATCTCTAAAATAATTTGTTCTGTCTGTTTTTCAGTCTCCCTTCAGCACGACAGGGACACTGCCACCTAAGTTGACTCTGTTAACAAATGCCTTTGTCTACACCTCCTGTGTTTACATGAATCCTCTGTAGCAAAAAAGGGCTACTCTCATTTTTGCAGTCATGGCTGGACTAGCCTGTCTCCATGTACTTGTCACTTTTGCCTTGTTTCTAGCATTAATCTTGTTTACTACATGCCTCCTTTTAGAAAGAGGACTAGCCCATCTGTTTTTAGAAAATACTTGTCCTGGTTCAAGCCAAACTCCCTCATTTACATCTCTTTAAACCACAGATAAACATGCACAGCCACTCTTAAAGAAGCTGTATTGTTTTCTTGATTGCTCATTTCTTTTAGATCCCCCTTTTGTAGGCCCAGCCAACATGCCCATTTTACTTCTCAATAGCACAGAAACCCATGTTTTTACATTTATGTAAGTATCTCCCCCTTGTTTCACTATAGCCTTGCACCACTGTCGCTGTGACAATCACTTTTGCTGATAGCCCACTCACCGTTTTGATCGGCCATCAATGCCTTTAAAACATGCAATGCTAAACAGTTTTCACCTTTCAGACATTTATTTTCCGTTATAAATGAAACGTTTTTGGCTGCTTGCACTAACTTTTCCTCCTGCAGTTTTGCTATTCCATTCTTTCTCCTTTGAACCCTCGTGTTCATGCAACTTGGCAATTTGTTAGGCTCTACATTTAGGTTGGTTTAGCCTGTTTGACTGTGGGCTGTTTTATCTTTGCAACACAGAGTAGGAGAGATGTTGTATAGTGCTCTGTGGTTCTGTCCCAGAGCAAGCGATAGAGATTGCCCTTGCCCACTGATAGCCCACTTACTGTATAGACAATTCCTTCATAGTTTTTACTACAGTGCTTTCAATTGTACTAATTTTTCTTTTTCTCCAGCAGGTTTTAACTCCTTTGAAACTTTTCCTTTCTTGTGGGAAAAGCATAAGGACAGAGTTGGCCCTCTTCTTTGGTTGTTTTTGTTGCCAGTGGAGTGTTCTGTGTTCTTGAAAAAAAAAAAAAAAAAAAAGAGAGAGATTTTAGGTTTCTTTGTTGCAGGATTTTGTGATTTGTGTTGTGTGTTTTGCCTGCATATTGCTTCACAGCACATGTAAGACAGTGAGAGGGTTGTTGTTGTTGTTGTTGTTGTTGTTGTTATAGTTTGGTTGAGTTTGAGGTGTTTTATGTGTCAGAGCACAAAGTTCTGATCTCTGGTTTTGCCAAAAAGCAGTCAGTTGGCTTGTTTTTCTCTCTCTGTGTTTTGTGTGGAATCTCTGGCGTCTGTCTGACCATTAGCCAAATTGGTCACCTTGCTGCCGGCATTTTTGAATGCTTGATTTTTTGTATGTTTGTGTTTTTGTTGTTGTTTGGATTAACTCTGTACACTTGGGTGTGTATTTCAGTTTTTCTGTTGCGCGCAGCGATCGTTTAAGCTTTGCTTAAACTTGTTCCAGCATTTTCTTTATGCTTGACTTTTGATTTTGTTTGGATTAACTCTGTGCACTTGGGTGTGCATTTCAGTTGATTTATTGCGTGCAGCGATCGTTTAAGTTTTACTTAAACTTGTTTCTTGTTTTGCTACTAACTTCATCTTTGCTTCCCGACTCTTGTAGGTGCTGATTATTTCCCTGGAAATATGCTCATCTCATGCTATTCCCATACCTGTTTTCTTTTATGTTTCTTTGTACTGTTTCTCGCATTCTGTGGTTTTCCTAAAACCTAACACAACTCATTTTAACACAACTAACTTTGCAATTTGTTTTGTTTTATTTGCTGCACATTATCAACATTTTGCTGCAAACTTGTTGATGTTTCACCACAGTTTACATTGTTGGCCTTGCAGGTCCAATCGGTAAGTTTAGTATGGTTACGTTTTGCTTGATGACTGCATCCAAAAGGTAAGATCACTTTGTTTATTTGACAAGTCAACATTGTTGTTATTTATGGCTTTGACTTTCTGCTATAAGTGTTATCTTCTTTCCCTTTTAAGCTGATTTAGTGGGCTTTTCTCAATTTGCCATGTTGATACCTCATGTCGCTGTCTCTTTGATTATATTTGAACAATATCCTTCTCTCCTCTATGCGTCACAGTGTATGCAGCAGTGTTTCCCCCTGTCCTGTCCTGTTCTGGAAAAGCCTACACTGTCCCATCCAAACCTGGAGCTTTAGGGGTTGACTCTGCTTCACGGCATCCGGCCTCAGAGCAAGGCCAAGTTGACTTCACGGTGATTTCTGCATCCATCACACACATATTAGTGACAACCCTTTTGATGCTATTTTTCCTACCCTAAGTAGTTGCAGGGCGCATTTGTGATACCTTTACAAACTGTTTCTTTTGGCTGCCATTGCGGCTATGACTGCCATTAAACAAAAGAAACTTGAGTTTCCCACAAACAACTTTTCTAAGCACGCCTGCTGTCAACTGTCCCTGTCACGGTCACTCCCCTGTCTTCTCTTTCTGCTCTCCACAGACTGGTGAAAGGATGCACTACCACGACCAGCCACCACCCGGGGATCGGTTTGTGGTCATGGCTCCCAGACGGAGGTTCTGACAAGCAAGCGAGGGACAGGACCCTTTCAACTCCTCCTCTCCTCCATGACGGCCGTGAAGGTTGCAGAAACGGACCACCTGGATCCATGCCAGTCACAGCGAACGGATCGAGAGGCACCTACAGGACTACAGCCCACCAGCTTGGACCAGATGACATCAGCTGGACCAGCACCAGCCACGACGAAGAAGAGGACGGCCAAACCACCTCGCTCCATGGAGAGCCAGACGACGCCCTACCGCGCTTTGGGCTTTAGTCTTGATGTGTCTGGCCTGCGTCCCCCCCCCCCCCCCCCCCGATGTGAAACACCGCTTTCCTATTGTCTGTCTACAGGACCCTCATCGCCGTCGAGGGTGCACAGTGTGCGCCCTCCATGCTTTCAGACCTGATGGAAAATGTCTGCCTTTCTGCTACCCTTGGGGCTCTTTGAACTTTACAGGCATTCTAGGACTATTTTGCCTTATCGTTTTTGGTTTCAGCTTTTCATTGTTTCTTTGGCCTTAAACTTTTGTTTTGTTTTTTTTGTTTCTTTGGTTTAATGTTTTTCCTCTTTGGAATTCGATTTGAGGTTTTTTCACATTAAACTCGCTTCTTGATATTTTGGCCTTCTCCTTTGATTATTGGCCTGTCCTGGGTTTATATTTTTTCCTTACGAGGTTTTTATCATTCCCTGTTATTCCTTTTGCCTTACCTTTTGACTGTTTTGGGGTTTAATTTTTTTTTCTCCCCTAGTGTATATTTTGCCTTACTGTGGTTTGCTATCTTTTATGTTATCATAATATGATAAAAAGAGAGAAGTGTGGTGGCGGATTTTGCATATGATGTATGTCTGGACTCAAATGTTAGAATGCTTATTAATGAAATAGGAAACATTTGCTACAGGCCTGTATAAAACATACATTGACTGTTTTAGTGTAAACTGACTAACTGAAATGTAGTTTCAACCATCCCCCTCAATCTCCCGAGTGGAGCCAGCCTGACTATACATTTGAAAGGTGACAATGATCCTGCAGACAGCCTCCTGCTGTTCTGGGGCAGCCTGCCCCACCCACGATTATAATATGAATGTATATCTCAAAACCTGTCTGCCTCCCAACCTGCCTTCCCCTCCTTCCCCCCACCCAGCCTTACCTGTCTACCCGCCTCCTACCATGTCCTTAAATAGTCCATGATTTTGAGTGAACATTGTCACTTCTTGTAACATACTTACGTGTGTTGGAACCGGTGACCTCT
Organism: Ammodytes marinus; assembly: GCF_949987685.1. Taxonomy (NCBI): domain Eukaryota; kingdom Metazoa; phylum Chordata; class Actinopteri; order Uranoscopiformes; family Ammodytidae; genus Ammodytes; species Ammodytes marinus. The sequence goes on from NC_137231.1 coordinate 4,724,866, forward strand.
CCGCGGAGAATTCTTGCTATTCTTGATTGAAAATAAACCTGATGCTATACACTATATCACCGTTTGCTTGACTTTTCTTACCACACCCTTTTCTAGGAAACATCCTGAATTAATGGGAAATGTGTAAATTTGACTGATAAATAATTTTTGTTCCCTTAGAGGGGAGTAAATGAAAAAAGTGTCTCACATTACCCCGTTCTCCCCTATATGTTGAATACATACATGTAATTTAATTTGCCGAAACATAGGGTTTGTATTTTTTCAACATTGCACCCTGTTTTGTCCCACTTCTCAAGAATCACTGATATACTTTATCAACATTAATATGGGTCCCTGGTGTGACTAAAGACTCCCAAGGTATGAGGGAAAACATTTTTTTTCTCAATCTCCACTTTTTCTCAAAACCTGTGTTCAGATTTAGGTGCCCACGGCTGCTGCATGTTTTACCAAGAATACAGACTAAAACACAGGCATTAATAATACAAGATGGATTCATGCAACTGTCTGAATGATACCATTAAACTGCTTCTTTCAACCTTACCTTCATATTGGTCGTCTCCCTCTGACATGAGCTCGTCGTCGGAGCAAATGTTCAGTACATTCACCAGCATCTCTGTCACTGTGGGGGAGAGGAGACACTTTAGAGCTAAACACTACTTCCCATGTATGACGCATGTGGGTTTTTAACCTGAAAAACTAAAAAAATCACTTAATAACTAAATAAATTCCAATGTTTGTGAATAGGTGGAATCTGATTATCAGTGATCTAGCGTCGAGACCCACTTTTAGCCTCAGACATGAAGTCGCGACCCAAATTTCTGAAAAGTTTTAAACGTCCAAATATATTTTGGCAAAAAAAAAGTTTAAACATGAAAAAAAAAAAAAAATAATAATAATAATAATATATATATATATATATATATATATATATATATATATATATATATATATATATATATATATATATATATATATATATATATATATATATATATACACTAGTGAGTTTACACGGGGCTACCACCCACTGCAAGGTTTCAATGTTTTATTTTATTTTATTTTATTTTATTATTATTATTATTATTATTTTTGCCCACATAAATCCACCACCAACTTAAAATGGCCCACAACCTACTTTTAGGTCGTGACTCACCAGTTGAAAAACACTGGTCTTAACGGATGAATTTGTGTTATATACACTATGTTTGAATGTCCTTCCTGGATAGAAAAGTCTTATTTGCCAAAGCTCCACAGGCGGCTATACGACCTAGAACATGGAGGACCCCTCTAGCTGGAAATTACCCCCAAATGACAAAGGCAAAAAACATGCTGTAACAAATAACTAATGATTTGCTGGAGCTCTCGGCTTTAAAAAAAAAAGGTGTTTGGCAGACAAGAGTTTGGGTTTCAAGACCAACACAATAAAACAAGTCTTTTTTTGGGGTCTTTCCATCCACATCTCCAACAAAACATACCTTTCTCTCCAACAAAAGGCAAAGACCATGTGAAAACATCCATAAAGTTGGGCAACCAGTACGGGTGGGGGGAGCAGTTGAACTGTCGGATGTTCATCACATTGTTCTCGTATTTTAAAACAGCGGCTAGGGGGTGGACAGAGGGAGAGAGTTCAGGAGAGAATCAAGGACTGAAGCTTGGTAAAGACAAGAAAAACACAACTACAATGAGAGAGAGATACCTTTGTTGTTGTAGACGTCTAGATAATTCGGAGCTGAAAATATTGTGATTAATGAGGGGAAGCCTGTGGTCTGGCTCTTTCTGTACATCCGATACCTGTCAGGGTACAACAAACAAAATTAATCACATTTGATTCATATAGGAACACACAGTAAACTAATCAAAAAAAACTGGAGCCCTACTTACCCAGCATCCTGTGCTTCGTGGGCTCTTATTACTGACAGCAGGTTATTATTTACCAAAAAGTCACAGACTGCTGAGTAACTGCAGAGAGAGAGAGAGAGAGAGAGAGAGAGAGAGAGAGAAAGAGAAAGAGAAAGAGAGAGAGAGAGAGCTGTTAAACCACTGAGTGGAGGTCAAAGCTTATTACAAACTCAAACCATTAAAAGAACAGTATGAGCCCACTTAAAGCTTCACCCACTGCTGTATGCCTATGAAAGTCCTTTATTATTCATTTTCAGCATGGTTTGGCCTTCTGGCCTGTTGAGCTCCAGAGCCAGGGCTGTGGGTTTTACAGGCTGTGCTGTGGCCTCTTCAGACGCTGGGCAGTGGGCACTGCAACCACAGCAGACGGAAGAAGGCAAGAGAGCCAGCCAACTGAGCTGGACGAGGGAGGGCCTCGGGTTTTAACTACTTCCCCCACTTTAAATGACCCCTTAATCCATTAGGAATACTCAAGAACAATGAGTGGGCAATACACATTTATGAGAGAAACATCATTTTGACATTTACCACTCAGTCGATTTCAGACCAGAGCAGGATTGAACTGAACCAGCTATTCCTAAATCCATTGTTAAGTCTGTCTGTAATGTCCAACCTCCATTCCAAATAGTCTTGGAACTTTTCAACTTTTAACTGGAGCCTATATGTTTTAGTTTCTGGCCAACACTACATTTTGCAAGATTACATTGAACTAATCACGATGAAATTCGCCAAATACTAATTTCTACTGAACAGCACTTAAACACATCACAATGTAACTCAATACAACTTCTGTTCCTAACAAAATCACTGCATGTCATTTATTTGTAAAGTATTTTAAGCTGCATTCTTGTATTGAAGACGAAATACACAATGAGGCAGCAGTTGTATTATTTTGGGGACCAACTGGTTTGCGTTAAGAGATATTTTCTTTCTAAGGATCTCTTCTGAGAAGAGGCTGTCCCGTGACACGTAGCTAGTATGAGCGCTTCGTCTAAATAGCTTTGGCTCTTTATTTGACTAGTTAGGCCTCCATCATTTAAAGGGGTTCTGACATCACTTTTATAGCTTCTTCAAACACAAGCATTGGTGCTGCTGCTGCTGCTGCTGCTGGACACAGACACACACTCTGAAGGCATTTACTACAAACATGCACAACACATTACACAGCAGATGTATTCATGACAGTAAATAAAGGAACACTGTCGTTATTTTTAATGACCCCGGGATATGGTATTACAATATAACCGCCCGGCCCTAGCACCAGGCCCTAAATCAAAGTCTCAAGGCTTACACACAGCTGTTGCAAGTAACTCCAGGAAATATGATAAGGTCCATCTAAACCTGACCCAAAGGGGAACTCGTGAGGTCTTTCACTAAAGGGTTAGGGTTAAGTATATGCTATTGGGCTGTGTGCCATACATTCTGAACTCTTTTTCATTGAACATATTCTGATCTAGATGTTTGCAACTGTAAAATATATTTTGTAAAAGTAACATTTAATGTGTTTTGGACAAGCTGTTGTCATCTGTTAACCTGCTTTGAGAGGGCTGTTCGAAAAGTGCCTCAATAAGCCGTTTGACCTACAAAGAAAGAAGCTACATCCTCTGACAGATGCAGCTAATCTCCTTTTTTGTTATCATTTGTCATTATGTTTGAATTTGTTTGAGACTGGTTTACACAATTTGATGACTTCATAATAAAGTTGTTGTGTTTATATCCGTTTGGAGATGGTGCTATTAGTCATTGTTTTGTAAACCGGACCTTCTTGCTACACTTAAGTGAACCTGGAGCAGAAGGGATGCTTCTATATAATATAATACCTGAAAAAGTAGGAGCATCCTCTGACAGAGTTATGGTTGAAGTGTTCGGTGGTCTTTTCACTGCCGTAGTCCTCACCGGGGTCGGCCCAAATCAGGTCACACATTGGCCCGAATGCTGGAGGCTCTTTAAACCTGTCCAACTGTTGAGCACAAACACACATAGACAAACACAACAGAGAGTATGGTTTAGAGTGACTTCTTACATGCAGGACACTGCTGGGGGAAAAAAGGGAAATGGACTGCAGTCATTTCAATATCACTTAAAGTGCATTTCATTTTAGAAACAATAAATTAAAAACATTTAAAATAAATAAAATCAAGCATTGTGGAATTTGTACATTATCGGTTTTGGGACAGAATTATGCAACTACATTTTTTTATTTTACCACAAATTCATGGGTTGATCACTCACTTTCCTTATGTCGTCTAGGCAGTTGATTTCTGGTGAAAGTCCGCCGTGTACACATAGGAACTGTTGGTTGAGCAGGGCGGCGAGGGGCAGGCAGTCAAAGGCCTCCATACAGGCGTCATACACCCGTTCAGAGTATTTTATTTTACCTGCGGCAAACACAAGGGGACAAAGTAAAAAAATAGTTAACTGTTGGAGCTCATCCCACATAAGAATAACCTGTAATTTAGAGAAGAAAAAAGAACAAATAGCCATATATGGCAGAAAGAAAACGTGTGTTGTATCTATACTAGTGATATGAAGGTTTTCTTAGATATGTTGTGACGTTGTAGGACAGTTCATCTGCCGACAGCAGGACTGATGATTGTTTCCAGGCACTTTCTACTCTCTCATTTTGAACAACAGTGCAGGTCAGATTAGGGAGGAAGTTGACTCCTTATAGGGCATGAGCAGACAGAACACAGTGAGGACAGTACAAAGGAAGCGCTAAAGATTGAACAAGACCATGCCTGGTGCGTAGCAAGCGTGTGTTGCTTTCAGGTCACAGTTATTTGTACTTAAAATGTGTTAACTTACAGAAACTTTGAGTATAGTTGTTGACTAATAAACAAACAAACAGATAGAAATGAGGGAAGTTAGCAGTCCTAATTTTAACGGTTAAGGAGCATTACATAAAAATTATTCTGACACATTCTTAAACACATGTACAGAAAGCCAAAACCCAGTTTATTTACTGAATTTGAGATGTAATGCAATGTTGCAGTTAGAGTCACTTGGGATGTACTGATTTACTGTTTCATAAGGCCTAGGCAGCCATTCACCCGTACTGAGAATTGCAAGTTGAATAACACCCTTTCAGTGCGATATTGTAATGGTTGTGAAGGTTGTTGAATTGTGCAATAACACTGACTACAATGTGGCTGTTGCAAGCAGTTATTCACCGTTAAGGTGTGAGATGTGTTGTGACAGAAGGTTACTGACTTATTATTTTATTATTCAATATTCCTTAACCATTAATATCAGGACTAGTAAATGATCTCATTGATGTCTGTTTGTAAATAAATAAATAAAAATTAATGATTCAGTCAATGCAACTTTCATAAGGCTATCAATAATATATATATTTGTTGACACTTTACCATTATCTACCCCATTACATTAGCTTCTATATAAATCAGTAGTGACAGTGTTTGTTTTAGGTCTTGTGGTGCGAAACCAGCAAAGCTAAAAAATTAAAATTAAAAAATTAAAAAAAGGATTAAACAACATCCTATGTGCACAATCCACTTTCACAACAATCACACCGTTTCATTGACGTTATGCTAAGCGCAGAACATCTCAAGCAGCTCGCAATCTCATACAAGCGTGATACTACCTGAAGGTTGAAAGGAGTTTTGGCCATAAATCTACATCCACTCTAGTCAACACCTTTACTACGATAAGTGAAACTCACTTAGTAAGTGAATTTCCCACAAATAGGCTCTACTTGGGGCGGCCTGCCCAGGTTGATAAAACCCGTAGTCCATTATTTGAAAAATTATAATTTAAAAAAAATTAAATCAAAAGGTATTAGAATAGTCAGTAAGAGTTATCATGGTGCAGCCATATGTGCGGCCCTTGCTACAGGTGTGTTTGTTTTTAATATGCGTTAAAGTGCCTCAAGTGTACAGTTGGATCAAAGTAAAGACATTAACGCCACTGCAATGTCTCGCTACTTCATTCCTCTGCAAAGTTGATCGGGCAGCTAAGGCTAGTTAGCTTAGCCAAGCCAAAACAATGACACTTGGTTAGACAGACCAGCTCACTCCCAACTACAGTTTGGGCCAAGAAGCTGATGGATAACAGAACTCCCGTGAGTGATGTACCCTTAATTTGTCAAATCAAAAATCTGTCAAAAAAGGTCAGCGTGCGTCACGGACAGCCTCTCTGATAAATAGAATAGGGGAAAAAAGCAGGGTACATAGTGATGTGTTATAGTGCTGATGATTAAAATGACAATTTGGCTCAGATAGCCTAGCTCATCGTGATTAGTTCAATGTGATCTCATAAAAAGTAGTGTTAAGCGAGAAACTCAAACAGAATTGGCTGCTACTAAAGTGATAAATAGAAAACGCAATTACACAAATGTTATACCGTGTACCGGGGTATCATTTGAGGACGATTCAGCGGTAGAAAAAATTGGATACCAACCAACCGTATAGCCCGGTCTGACCACCACAAGTAAATTCTCAACCTGGGGGAAACACTGCTTACACTTCTCTGTTGCTGCCTCACAATAATCGTATTTAACAAAATCTATGCAAATATCTAAATGGGATAGCATCAGTGATGCCGGTAACGCATCGGACCTCTTTTTTCAGTAACGAGTAATCTAACGCGTTACCATCTCCAAACCAGTAATCAGATTAAAGTTACTCATCAAAGTCACTGTGCGTTACTTTTTCTGTCAGTTTCCTTAGTGAAACATTTTACATAACTGCACAAATGACTGCGATTGCGATTTAATGTAAATAAATGTGCACGCATGTGTCTCTAAACGCTCCAAATGCTCCAACCGCTCCTCTCGTCTTTTTGGTAGCGCCCCTCGTCTCTGACACAGTGTGTGTGTGCCTGTGTGTGTGTCTGTGTCTGTGTGTGTGTGTGTGTGTGTGTGTGTGTGTGTGTGTGCAGCAGCATTACGGCCGAGTCTAAGCTAAGTCTAAGCTGAACTGTGGCGCAAAACAAACGTTTTCCCCCCCATGAAATATAGCGTCTGCTATGGGGATATTTAGGATTCGGGTACGGTGACGAATGAAGAGATAGAAGTGTTTAACACTTGGAAATTTATAGTCACGTGGCGACCGGTGGCCGCGCACACACCCAATCTATCAACACATGAGACATCGCAAAAAAAGTCAAATTAATGCATGAGAGTGAAGGGCCAATCACGTTAAGTTTAAAGGCACTGCTACTGTCTTTGCACTTTGGAGGAATGCATTTATTTTCATGGGGGGGAAAACTTTTTTTTTTAATTCATTTTTTTAAACCATAATTTTTATTATTTTGAAAACAGTATGCCTAAAAGCTACAAGCTTTATTGTATATTTTCAATGATTCTTAATATGTGCATGTTTTAAATTGAGATATATGGGTTTCAAAACCTGTAAAGTAACGTTTAAAGTAACTTGTAATCTAACTTAGTTACTTTTAACATCAAGTAATCAGTAAAGTAACTAAGTTACCATCTGACTCTGTGTGTGTGTAACTGTCTGCTCCGCATGCTCCGGCAGTACATCGCTGGGTTCAAAAGGGTTCATCCGGGCTTCCGGTTTAGTAAATAGTAATCAGTAATAAGATTACTTTTTCAAAGTAACTGTGGCAACACTGGATAGCATATTGCTGAAAGGAGTCAGTTGGACAGTGTTAAGACTAAACTATTTCAAAGGGCAGAATAGCAGAAAAGGTTCATCACATACAATGAGTGTCTTATCTCTTCCCACTTCATGTGAGATTGCTGCGGGAAGAAAGCGAAGGTGAAATAGCCGATGGGGGAAGCCCTAGAAACTCAAAAAAGGACTTCTGTGCATGAATGATCAATCTTTCAAAAAGGAAATCATAATGCATTTAAGAAAGATTTTTGTTTTGTAAGTACAACACCTCTCCCCCACAACCACCACTGAAATCTGGTACACTGTGCAATGATAGAGTGTGTGTGTGTGTGTGTGTGTGTGTGTGTGTGTGTGTGTGTGTGTGTGTGTGTGTGTGTGTGTGTGTGTGCAGCTGAGGTGGCAAGTGGGTGGAAGAGAGCACACGCATGCGTTCGTTGCTAGCGGGGCTGTATGAGTGAAATCTCTTTTGCAGCTGGCACAGGTTGTCTTTACCGTCTGCCAAAGTGTCTTTGTTTGCGAGTGTGCATACTAATGCCCTCACACCTGCTCTACAAAGACAGATTCACACCCTCAACCATCAGACTGAACTCTGTGACCCTGTTTCCACCTGGCATTAATATGTGGTTTTTAGGATCCGATCGCGCTAACTACAGGTGGAAACACGCTCAATGCGCATTGAATGCGCATTGAGATTATCCACATTCGGAGGTGGTTTGAGACCACATATCCACATACCCATTAACAGTGGAAACACGTATGCGTATCTCATACACATTAGGCCCCGCCCACTCAACTGCGGCGAGTGACTGGGCGGAAAGGCGTACTCATTCACGCGACAATTCACGTCATAAAAGCGCACCGTTGCAGGTAAATAATAAAGTCTATCCCTGCATTCCAATAGTAGTTGCACTTCCCCTTGTTCATTTACCCTCAGCCCTTGGCATGACGTAACAGCATACGTTGCACGGAGGGAACTTGGAGAGCGGAGGGAGACTGGGCGGGGGAGGAGCGGAGGATTTAAATGGAACCCACTTGCCCACTTGCCCTTGTAGTCGCAATGGACCGTCAGTTACATAGGTAAATCTGAATGCAAATAATACAGAATTATAACATTCTGCTAAGGTAGCCTATGTTGCAGAAAGCCATTTCCATAGCATAACAAACATTGAATTTCGACACGGTAACTCAGATTATCAAGATATTGTTACTTACACATGTAAATAGTTTGCTCCGACATATTTTCTTATTTATACTTTCAACCAAAAACATTTGTTTTAAATAGTCCTCTAATTAGCAGCCATCGGTGTTATAGCAGCAATGTGTAAACTGCAACACATTCACTGGATTGTTCGTATGGAAATAGGATAGCCTAATTGAGGCGTTTTGGAATATATTTATATATATATATTTTTCCTGCGGGTGGCCGCGATGTCCCTAAAAGCATACAGTCTACCGGAAAATAAAAGGAGAAGAAGAAGAAGACGAACTGCAATGCACTGTGGGTGATATCCACCTCGGAGTGACCATCCATGTTGACTTGATCACTCAGCCCTCCGAGGGTCTATCTCACGAAGTTCACTTCAGTTTCCAGACTATTGGAACGACACTTAAGATGGCAGCGGGGATTCCCCCGAGGGCAAGTGCCTAGGGCAAGTGAACGAGGGCCTGTTGAACGGGTATTGGAACGTACCCCCAGTGTGGAACAACTGTGGTCAAGCCAGCGGTCTCTTGTTTTTGCATGGTCAAACCAGCCGCTTCTTTATTTATTCCCCCCGTGTTGTTGTGAGCACAGAGACGGCTCGGTGCAACTGATAGAGACAGTGAGCGAACAGCTCTGGCTGCGGCAGCTTCGTGACATCGTAGCAGTGGGACACAGTGTAGCCAACTGATTCATTTAATGACGAGGAAAAACACCACACAATAAACAGTGCCGCGCTCACATTTTCGCCAAAACACACTGACTCTCTTCACTCTAGCCGAGGTGACTACACAAGGCGGAAATGATTCTTTCGACCAACTGTGGTCAAGCCAGCGGTCTCTCGTTTTTGCTCGGTCAAACCAGCCGCTTTTTTATTTATTCCCCCCGTGTTGTTGTGAGCGTGTATTTAGCCTACTACTATCTATGGCGTAAACACACAGAGACGGCTCGGTGCACCTCATAATAGAGACAGTGAGCGAACAGTGCTGGCTGCGGCAGCTACGCAGTGGGACACAGTGTAACCAAGTGATTAATTTATTGACGAGGAAAACACCACACAATAAACAGTGCTGTGCTCACATTTTCACCAAAACACAAGACTCTTGCCGAGGTGACCATAGACATTATAAAGGGATTTATAATGTCTATGGTCGTGGATGGTCAACACTTCTTCTTCTTCTTCTTTTATTTCCGGCAGACTAGGCAAGGGCGGGGCACTGCTGCCCCCGCCGATTAAAAACAACAGTAGCCTATAAGCGGAAATGATGTACGAGCTGATTTCCATACAGCGCGGGGAATTCGAATCCGGATCGCAAACGCGCATAGAAGACGCATTGTTAAGGCCAGGTGTGAACAAGCATATTACATTTACATATAACGATCGGATTCCTCAGAACCACATATTAATGCCAGGTGGAAACAGGGTCTCTGTGTGTAACTGTCTGCTCCGCATGCTCCGGCAGTACATCGCTGGGTTCAAAAGGGTTCATCCGGGCTTCCGGTTTGCACGCACGCACGCACGCACACGCACACACACACACACACACACACCAATCAAGTTGTATTAAGGAATGCAAAATCTGACCAGAAATGATTGAATTTAATGTCATTCACATATGGGATGAAAACACACATTTATCCATTGAATAAATGCCCTTCTATATATTTGCTCAAAGACATAGCAAAGAGACAGCCAAATTGATTTATGGTTTGGTAGGCCTATGCTTCAGTTAGATTTGAATCTATTTTCAGTATTAACACCATCGTTTGGATTTTCCATGAATAAAAAAACAAATGATAAAGGAATATATCCACTTTCTGTCATTTATCTTTCCGTTCCTACAACAATAATATACAGAGAAAATTATAATTACATTTTTCAGGCATATTTCAAATGGTAGAATTAATCGTTTGACAGCCCTAGTTTTTTTTAACCCAAATTACAATTTTGAACCAGAAAATTGGCATAATATGGGAACTTTAAAGCCACTGCGAGTAACTTTGTCCGTCGGCGGCCCCTTTGGACAAACGCAGTAGTATTTTTACGACCCCAGCTGTCGCAAAGCTGTTTTCTAGCGCGTTCCGTCTGTGCGAGAGTCAAATGAATAGGACGCAATATAGTGCATGTCCGTGTGTTGAAAGTGTGAGGGCACGGACTCTTTTCGGCTCCGTGAGAGTGGTTAGTGACTCTGCATCAACTAATGCCAGTCAGTGCCAAACACACCTAATTGCAATGAGTTGATGGAGTGTCACCTAACTACTCTCACAGAGCTGAAATATTACGTGTCCTCACAGAAAGCGAATGAAAGAGAGACGGCAGTTAGTATGGATCACGATGAGGTAATGTGTTTATGTTGTTGTAAATAATGACTATTTCAGATGAATAATGGTAATCTGATGATGGTGAAGCAAAGTAAACTTTGTGTTAGTACCGCTCATTCATTTAGGAGTAAACACTGCAGGACTAGTTCGCCCCTGTGAATGTTTACACGTCCTCCTCCCGCCCGTCTATCACTCTCCCTTTTAGCTTTTCTTCATTGCATTCTCTTTTTTTTTCTTTGATGGTTCAGCCCCGTTATTAGTCATTATGACGACAATCAACTGTCTCAAACAAGGCTCCCGCTCCCCTTCCCTTACCTGGAGGGATAGGCTTCTCAAATCGCGTTGCTGCGCCACACTGAAATCTGCGACCAATACGGATATGTGACCATAGAGCCTGCACGTGTGAACTGAAAATCAGACTGGGTGTGCGTCCAGACAAAGTAATAAAAGTAATAAAAACTATATAAAAACGTCTTTCTTTGCACTGATGGTCTCGTTTGCTGTTAAAAGGTAATTTATGATTATCAGAGGAAACATGAGGCTGTTTAAAAGATATTTACATGTTACTCATAGCTGCTTTAAGCATCAGTAGTGACCGATAGTGCCATCCTGAACTTACACTGCCACCTCTTTACCACAGCTTGGTCTGAAATCAAGAAACAGGCCACGCTCTTAAGTGCTAAAGAAGAGTGCGTAGCAACACATAAGACTGGCCTTGTTAGGCGGAGAGAGAAGCTGCTGCACTTACATTCCTGTTTGAAGGTGAAGTATTCTGTGAGGTGCCGGCACTCGTGGTTCCCACGCAGGAGGAAGAGTGTGGTGGGGTGGTTGATCTTGAGCGACCAGAGGTAGAGAACACACTGGGGAGGGACAGACACAGAGAGAGAAAGTCAAGGGATGAGGAGCCGAGAAGGACAAGTCAAAATATGTGCACTGACCATGGTGCACAGGCCATGGAAGTCTGAGTTCTGACAGTGCTTGTAGAATTGGTTCTCAACATTTTATCAGCTGTTGACAGGTTTTCTGATTAAAACCCTATCCCACCATCAATGGAATAACGAAGAATGTGTCCACCCGTCTCACTTCTCGATTGTAACGTTTCCTGTGTCTGCCCCTACAATTCTGAGAATTTACAGAAGCAACGGTGGCCTTTTAAGGACAAGAAGCTAGTTACTAAAGATGAGCTCATCCACCACTGCCTCAAGTCTTTCCACAATATCAAGTGATGAGTTGAAGATAGATTTAGTTATTTATTCTATAGTACTTCTTCTTTGTCTTCCAACAGGTGCATTTCCCAGGACACCTACTATACTGTATATAAACGCGTGAGGCCGTGTGTCTGTTCTGTGCTACTGTAGAAATATGTCGGTAAACATGGCGACACTATGTAGATTTAAAACACTCATTCAAGGTAATAAATAAGGTATCTTTAAAATATTATACACTTATTAAAACATACTTCTGAAGATGATATTCTATTTCTACCTAGTCCATTAAAAGAAACGTCCATTATGTTCATTAAATTTCACAGACTAAAAGAACCCTCTCTAGTGTCAACAGTGCAAAATCAAAAGCAAATGTTCCCATTTGAGATGCTGGAACGGTAGAATGCTGATGGATTGAGTTTTATTTGAATGAAAAAAAAAATACTAAAATGATTCACTGACTATCAAAATAGTTGCTTGCACGTTGTCTATTGACTAATTCAATTGATCACGTAATTGTTCCATCTGTATCACACACGCTTTCTCATGTTTTTATAATGGACATCTGTAACAACTCAAGCAAATGACAAGCAGAACGCAGCTAATCAAAGTCAGTTTTTGCAGGTGGAGAAATATTACTCATTCCAGTGTGGACCGAGTCATGTGCAGCAAAATGCATGGGACTTACTGTATCTTAAAAGGCTTACCTGGATTCATTTAGATTCAACCAACAACAAAGTGACAAAGGGCATGATGATATGCTGTCCACATTATTGCAGAAGTAGTCTCGCAAAGCCAGACCAAACTACAGCAAGTAGTATGGTCTGGAAGCACTCCGTTTAGAGCCGTCTATTCGGGGGGAAACTGGGCTGGCCTGTTTTTATTTCTTTAAACCAATCACAATCATCTACGGCGGGGCTAACCCCGGGAAGCAGCCAATGGAGGCGTAGCGTTGTTTGCCGACGCCAGCGCTTAATAGACGCTGGCGGAAGTGGTCAAGCCAGACTATTGCAGAAGTAACAGGTTTGAAATGACTGCAGTTGCACAAAATCTTTCAAAATCAAAACAGATTACACACTCCCACACACTGTCCTCTGCTTCACCTGTGCTTCCAGTCCAACGGTGACCTCCATCAAGGCAAGTTAGCTTAACTGCCAGTTACGCAGTACGGAAGCAAGCAACAGTCCACACTTGAGAAAAAAACTGTACCAAATTAACTCGTCATACAGACTAAAATCCCGCAAGATTAAACATAAAAACTACAGGAAGATTTGTTTTTCCTTCATAAACTCATCTCAGCAATAGGATGTTTTTCTCCTGGCAATTTATTAAAAAAAAATGATCAAAAACACTGAAAAGCAGACGAGCATTTACAATCTAAATGAGCCGTCTTTCTCCTCAGAGCTTAGACAAGGCGAAGGCACCTCTCAGTAGCTACCACTCACAGCCCACTCTTTTAACATGAACCAACTAAACCCTTGGCGTGCTATTAAGTGCACTTCCATTGTTGGTAGGAATAGTGAACTGTTAAGTGGAGGGGGCTGTCTAGGGGACTTGATCTCTCATGTGAGGAGGCAGAGACAGGGACACGGCTTGGAGTGGTTAGAAGCCGACATGAGTTTTAATGAGAGCCAGCCACACAAAGGAAATGGCACAACGCTTTGTCTGTCACTGTGGCTACCTTCACCTAGACAGACAGACAGACAGACAGACAGACAGACAGACAGACAGACAGACAGACAGACAGACAGACAGACAGACAGACAGACAGACAGACAGACAGACAGACAGACAGACACACACACTGTCTTATGGCAAGTGTATAAAGGGAAGTGCGTAAGTCGAGGGGTCTTCTGTTTTTTGCTTTGAATATTTTTACACTGACTTAATCATGCCAGGCCAGAAGTTGGCGATACTATTTCAAGTCAAACACCATAGAAGAACATTGTGAGCACATTGAGCATCGTCTTGAGCGAGCGGCTAAATGAAAGTGGACCGGGAAATGGCAAAAGTAAACACCAAAGCAGAGCAGTAATGTTGTAAATAACATATGTTTTTTTACTGGCACGGCATCTCACTCAAACATAAACGCTCTCATTTTAATCATTTTAATAAACGCTCTCATTTTCATATGCAGTAGTCTGTACCGGCACAGTGAGGCTGAGGAATTGTCGATTCAACTGAGAAAATTCCGAGTTGGGTACAGCCCTAGTAAAGGATGTGTGTGTGTGTGTGTGTGTGTGTGTGTGTGTGTGTGTGTGTGTGTGTGTGTGTGTGTGTGTGTGTGTGTGTGTGTGTGTGTGTGTGTGTGTGTGTGTGTGTGTGTGTGTGTGTGTGTGTGTGTGTGTGTGTGTGTGTGTAGGCTTGGTCTGGTGGAGTCAGTCCACACTGACTCTGTCGGATCGAAGGGAATTCAGTAAGCAGATACAGAAGAGCTTAGAGAATGAAATGGATCGCTCACATGCACTGAATTTAGACCGTGGCACAAAGTGCTGGCCTGCAAAGGTAATAGACTTCCTCGTGAGGCTACACAGAGAATCTTCACCCTGCTATCGTCAGCAAATGGCAACATTCTTTCTGCTCCATCGTTGTGTTTTGTGGTGTCTTTTCGTCAGCAAATCAGGCAGAGCTGCATCCTCTGGTACTTCATTCCAGACTATTCAATACTCCAGCTGTTTACCCACAATCATATCTGGGGCTAGAACTTATTTATTCAATATAAATGAATCCAGTGAGGGTTTTTAATCTCTCCATTAAATCATTAAAATGTCACAAGATATGGAAAAATGCTACTCATGCTCAATGTAGGATCTTCAAGTGTCTTATTTAGGGATGTCCATGGTTAACTGGTTAACCGTTAAGAAGATCTTTAACCGGTTAATGCTAAAGGTTAAACGGTTTAAAAAAATTAAATCATCTTAATTTCTCTGAAATCCGGACTCTTATTTTGATATCGCTAAACCGAATGTAAGAATGCCAACTGTCGGTAAAGAATGAAACGAGTCGTGTAGGCTACTCTCAACTTAGCCTTCTTGAGGTGGATGGTGTCCTGCATCTATCACCGTCTCAGTGAGTGTGAGAGAGTGACAGACAGGCAGTGAGTGCCCCTGCACAGATACAGAGAGGTCTGCCATGCTTGTGTGCAAGGATCAATAGCGAAAATCCGTCATAAACAAAAGCGTAAAGTACCGTTATGCAGTACCGATAACGTTGAAGCTTATCAATACTACGGCCTTTCAAAATGTTGCCCCGTGCTCAGCACTACTTGGCACCGGGTTTTGGTAGACTACCCATCCCCTAAGCCTGTGTGTGTGTAAATGTCCCTTTTCAGTCACTTATTTCACTTTCTGCTCCTACATTCACATACTAGACCTCTTCTCACAACAGACAAGGTGCCGTGTGAATGTCAAAATGCAGGCATTTAAATTGGCTACTGGTCCCTGAATTGTTTTTAAATTGATATGCAGGTCCTTGGAACAAAAAAAGGTCGGGAGCCCTGCTATAATGTTTCACGTATTTCACTATAAATAGGCTACATTAAATCTTAACGGTTAACCGGTTAATAACCGTTAATTCTTGTGGTTAACCGGTTAAAGAAATTCTAAATGGCCATCCCTCTTATTTTATCTGACCATCAGTTCAAAACACAACACCAACTCCCAGAGGATCTCCGGGGAGATGCCTAGCACTATCTGTTAGTGGAAAGCAGCCCCTGATTGGTTCATTGAGTCATCAATCTAACCTCCAGTCAGACTTGACCCTCCCCATTTTGCATCCTGCGACCCCTGATTGGTTAGTGTATTATTTGACGTCAAAATGGAATCGACGAATAAGCTTATGAGATATGGCTGGTCTCGACAGGCTACCCCTAGGCTGCCTTGTTTCGAATTAAATTAGAATAATTATATCGTGTAAACATTCAGTATGCTCTTAATTATTTATAATTGGTTGTTCCGTGTTGGTTGTGACACAGTATTGACAGCAGGATGTCCACTCCAAACACATTATCTGACCAGGCCTGTGATTTAACAGCAGTGGAAAGAGGAGATCTAGATCTAATTCCCCTCTTATGGCTTTAACTTGTTCATTTTTCTATAGATATACATCATGATCCCAGGGCCAATTTTGAGGTGGACATTCCCTGTCATTACCTATGCTGTTTCAGGCCGCTTCTTTCATCTGTGACATTTCACCCACATCAATGAGAATGCAATGGTCAAAATGTTAGCATACTGGATCTTTGACTCTGAAATACAGCTCACTCCACAGCATCTTTATAAAAATGTGCTTTATTTTCTGCTTCACCTTTAGAAAGATTCCTTTGCGACATTTTATGAGTCTACAGGATGTTACAGAGAAATAGTTAACTAAGCGTGCAGTAGAAACAGTTTTGGTCAAAGATTTCAGGTGTGTTATGCTAGTAGCGGCTAATGTAGCCTGGGACCTGCTAGCCTCAAACAAAGGGGAAGAGCTGTTAAACTGTCTTCACTATAAAGCCAGATTTTTTACCAATTTCAAATTCTTGGTCTCCAGACACTCAAGTACCCCCCTGCTTCATCCCTTGAGGACATTTCTCAGACTTCACATATGCCAATACAACTTTTTGTCCTGTAACACATGCAGGAATATCTATCTATAAAGCAAGAAACGTCTGTCTGTGTGTCTGTCTGTGGCTCGCATATCTCTCTGAGTTTTAGTCAGATTGGCATGAGCTTCCGGATATTGCTTGCGCACAGCACAAAGGTGTGCATCCTTCATTGTGAAGTTTTTAGAAGTACGAAGGTGTGCATCCTTCATCCTTCATTGTGAAGTTTTTAGAAGTACGTGCGCACACTGAAGGCCACAGTGAGCACGGAGCATGAAGTAATCTCCGAATAAACCCTGCTTCCCTCTGACAAACGAGACACACACAGCAGACCGACACAGCCTATTGTTACTTCCTCAACAACTCCTCACCTGCCCCACTTTATGCTATGTGCACTGTAATAATACAGCACGTCTCGGATGCTTCCACAAAATGTTTTATATCCATTTAAAAGCTAAACCGAAAGCCCGAGCGCGCGCTCAAGTCCCACACACACAGCTGACTGCTACTGACACGTTAACATTAAAAAAGCTAGACCGAAAGCCCGAGCGCGCCCGCGCACACACACAAGTCCCACACACACAGACACAGCTGACTGCTACTGACAAGTTAACGTTAAAAAAGCTAAACCGAAAGCCCCAGCACACACACACACACACACACACACACACACACACACACACACACACACACACAGCTGACTGCTACCGACACGTTAACGTTAATTGACAGCAAGGTCTCAGATGCTTCCACAAAATGCGTTATATCCATTTAAAAGCTAAACCGAAAGCCCGAGCGCGCACACAAGTCCCCCCCCCCCACACACATAGCTGACTGCTACTGACACATTAACGTTAATTGACAGTTATCCAAACTCTGTCTTATCTTTCAAATACCTAACAGTAATGGGGTTGACAATGTTGTCATGGCGTGCAGCATAGACTCCTTTTAAACACAGTGCAGCCATTTACTAGGCAACTGATTGTAAGTTTGAGTGCATTGTGCAGTATGGATGGCAGTTTGCAGGGTACCATAATATCAGATTTAATTACCTGTACAGCTCGATTCTTCTTTAGGCTTCAACACTTAATTAACCAACACATTTTGTGTTTCATTTCACTTAACAAAACACATGGAATTAGTTTGTGGTTATCTTTACACAATACACTAAGGAATGTTGCCCTACTCCAGTGGTTCTCAATTATTTTCGTCATGCCCCCCCTAGGGGACAGAATTTTTTTCGCGTCCCCCCTAAATTGAAATACTATTGAGAACCTGCTTGCTTATATTTATTTATTTATCTGTACAAAAACACTGAATGAGTTTCTGGCACGAGCATTCTGCATACAATCACCTTATTATCAAATTAGATGTTAGATTATAAAATTAGCTGAGATAACTTCTGCACCAACTTAAAAAAAAATCGAAGTTCAGTTTATTAGCTCAATTTGTAACATTTAAACAAGACTGCTCAGTCACAAGAGCAAATGATTCACTGAGGTTTGCATTTCATTCAAAACATTTTTAAACTGTAAACATAGTTAAGGTGGTGTTTTTTCATTATTATGGGCCAATTCATTAATGGTATTATGAGTCTACTTGCTTGCTTGACACTTGGAGACACATGTGAACCAGGGCTGTACGCTTATTTTTTAAAGTCGTAGCACTGGTGCTAGCAAGCAAAAAAATTCAGTAGCACAAAAATAAATTTGGTAGCACACAAAGTATGATCGAAAATTTGCATGACCCTAACCCTTGCATTTCGCTCTACTTACCTTTGAGCATGTCATCTTGGTTTTATATGAGATTCTCAATGAATATCCTAGTGTGTGCAGTAATAATTATAGAAGAATGAATAGGGGTGCACTGATTGGAATTTAGACAAAAGAGTCTAACCTGCCAATGGCAATTTGTTTGCTGATTCAGAATTATTTCCCCCAATAGAACTATAAAAATAATGTCTATATCTATATATTTTTTAAATAAAAATATAATTATTATAGTAGGCTAATAATAACAAACATTTTTAGAACATTTCATTCTTTTAATGAAAACCAAACTTTAAAACATTGAACATAATAGCCTATTAAATAAATTAGTAAACATATTTATACAATTTAGGCCAAGTTAAATAGGTTGTGTCAAACTTTGTTTAAATAGACTACTGTTGACTGCTCTCTGCAGCTGAAGCAGTTGATTTTCTTGCTAGCGCACTGCAGGGCTGTGAAGCGCTAACTTCCTGTTCTTACCTGCTTCAAAATAAAAGTCAACTCGCATTTGGCTAGTAACAGGCTTTTATTGTGAAGGGGCACAGGAAATGTTCCGTTTCCACACGCGCTAACTTAACTGCGTTAAGAGCCGTGTCCTTCCGGTTTTTACCGTTGGTGAAGTTAGACGCTATAATCGCCGAGCACAGATCCCGAGCACACATCTTTCACCAGCCAAAGTGGAGGGTAGACTTAATAACTTACTCGCCTAAGACTACATTCACCCGCATTTGGCGAGTGTTAATGTAGAGCCCTCTAAGCAGTGTTGTGCATCACTCCTCTGTGTTTCAAAGACAGCCTCTCCTCATTAGCACTCGTGCGAGAGGAATTGTATTCATCATCGCACGTGATCAATTTCAGTGGCAAATGCGATCAAAACTGTCGCACTGTACAGCCCTGTGTGAACGTTTATTTACTGCAAATCGCGGCCTTTCACGCGGTTATGACCATACACAAGCACACATCGCGCTCGCTAGCACAAAAAAAGAAAAGAAAAGAAAATTATTTAATTTTAATTTTTGTTGGGCAGTTTGAATTTAAATCAAGGCCACCCGCGCCCCCACCATTTGAGAAGCACTGCCCTACTCTATAGCCAACTCCTACAAAGTAAGTTACTGATAATAACCTTCAACAGTGTAAAATTTGCCATTAATGATAGCAGTCAAATGTACTGTCTAATATCTTTCTTTGTTTACCTGCTTCCTACGGGCACTGCACTAGTGTCCTGTAAACGAGTAAACATACTTTGAGTTCACCTCCAGAATACCAACTGTGTACTGCGTTGAGTGTACTAATATCACATTCACAGGAGCAATTTGACTTTGATGTGCGTTAAATAATGCTGATGTTGACTCATAACTAACAAAAACAATACCTCACTGTGATCAAGAATAAATGACAGTCCGTCTCTCTGGGTTCACACTACATCACTTTTATGTATCTACATCTTAGACTGTTTCATATCATCCCACACAATTGCTGCCATTTTGTGGGTCATTATTGAAACTGGCTTTTCATGCTTAAAGCAGACTCGATCGTAACATACAGCAACACTTTTGTTTTCTCCTGGACAGCATAGCAGCAGAGGATGTCATGCGTTTTAACTGTGAAACTGGGTCACCATTGGAACTGCCACATATTCAAACGTACTACATCCGCCTCCCTGCAGGCTCAGGGTCTCAATAAGGGCACTGCAGTTTCAGTTGGTACAGCCAGACTGCTAGCCTGGAAATCCAGACCCACATCTAGAATGATATAGGGTCTGGCCATGATCAATAAAACATTCCAACTCAAAGGGCAGCACCTACGCGTGCATTTCAAATACCACTGCACGCAATTGGATAGCACTATGACCAATTAGAGCAAGGTGACGTATTGAGCCCCATTCATTTAGCGAACAGCGGGGTTTACTGGTAAATTAAACTCTCTCTTTCATTTGAATTGCACGCACATGGCCGTAATTTATACACATTACATTGTCATAGGCAAACAACACACTTTGATACAGTAGCATTATTATTTTTTTCATCAAACTTTAAAAGAAATCATTAATGTATTATCAAATGCAAAGATAGAAAACAACTTACCTCAATACTGAAGTATCCTCGATCTACATAGTCACCAAGGAAGAGATAGCGTGTGGTACTGGGTGATCCCCCCACTTCAAACAACTTCATGAGGTCAAAGAATTGGCCGTGGACATCACCGCATACTGCCCAAAGACAAAACACACAATTGATCATACAGCAGCTATGACAAGTCATACTAATGATTACAAAGAATGTTTTCTTAGTATGGATATAGAATATGTTGCTTTGCTTTATATTCTGTAACAAGTACTGATGAGCCAACACTATACATCCTTTATATCCATCTCCTGCAGGGTGAATATATAGACAACAATGTGATCTAGTGTGTTGGACTGAGTACATGCAAAGGCCAGCTGAGAGGGAGCGGATATGTTGTGAGGAATTACTAAAAGGTGAAGTAAGCGATTTATTTATGTTAATATAAGTGTTAAATCGCTCTTTATTCATACAGTGAACACAAATGTAGTGTGCGCGTTTCAAAAAGCCAATCTCAGTCACACGCTCTGCATGTAATCGGCAAATAAACTTTTCGGGGATCCCACTACTGATTAGGGCTGGGTATCGTCAAGGACTTCTCGATACGATACGTTTCACGATACACTGTTCACGATATGATATATCACGATATATTGCGTTATTCCATAACCAAGTTGCCTTGTCAAACATAACGGCACAATATATTGATAATTGCACAGACCAATGAAGTCAAAACTATTTCATTCACAACTTCCTTTACTATTTTTCTTAATTTTTTTTGGTTTTGGCAAATGATCAAACACTGCTGCAGCTGCCATAACATCAAAATAACAAATCCAATTCACTCTTGTACTAACTGTAGAGGACACACTGAAAATGAAAACACATCAGTGTGCTTTTCTGACACAGTGAATCTTAAGTATTCTTATAAACAAAATTTATTTAACTTCAATAGTCAGTATCCTAGAGGCTCAGGCCTGACAGCAGACATGGGTTTTAATCTGACCCGTGATTGTTCTTTGCATTTCATTCCCTCTCTGCCCCATTTCATATATGTCTCTCTGCACTGTCAACAAAGCCTTGAAAAGCAAAAAAAAAAAGAAAAGAAAAGAAAAGCAAAAAATCATTAAAAAAATTATAAAACAATCTCATTTTTGTTGACACAGCCCTACTACTGATGATAACCAATCAGAAGAGAGAATGCTACAAACCTGCACCCGTCTCACTGCCGGTTAGGGCTGGGCGATTAATTGAAATTCAATTTTGATTACGATTTTGGCTTCCCTCGATCATGAAAACAAGATAATCGCAATAAAACAATTATTGTGTCGCACGCCGTGTCTTGTGTGGTAAATGCAGCGAACCCTTCCGTGTGCGCTCCGCATCCCTCCGTTAGTTTCAGTCTACAGCTGAACAAATTACAATGGACCACCATGGACATCGTTTAAATAAAGCCTCTTGTTTGATCATTAGGGCTTTGATGCAAATTCTGAAGTCTGAATATTACGTTGGCAGCTGCTGTGCAGTTTTTTTTCCAGCAACTCAACCTGCACTGTAAAAAAAAGGCAATAAGTTGATCTTTTTGTAGATTCATACCTCCTCAACGTGCAAATAAATGAGTTGTTCACAATCACATCCCTAGTAAAATATTAAAGCCACTACGAGTAAGATGGCACGTTGGCGTCCCCTTTGGACAAAAGCGGTAGTATTTTTACGACGCCCGCTGTCGCAAAGCTGTTTTCTAGCGCGTGCCAGGCGTGCGAGTGTGAACTGAGAAGGGCGCAATATAGTGCATGTCCGTGTGTTGAAAGTGTGAGGACTCTTTTCGGCTCCGTGAGAGTGGTTTTGACACTGCATCAACTAATGCCAGTTACTGCCACACTCTCCTGATTGCAATGAGTTGATGCAGCAGTGTCACCTAACTACTCTCTCTCACGGAGCTGAAAGACGTGTCCTCACAGAAAGCGAATGAACGAGAGACGGCAGTTAGTATGGATCACGATGAGGTAATGTGTTTGTGTTGTTGATGTAAATAATGACTATTTCAGATAATGGTTATCTGATGATGGTGAAGCAAAGCAAACTTTGTGTTAGTACCAACCGCTCATTCATTTAGGAGTAAACACTGCAGTCTAGTTTCGCTCTTGTGAAATTGTATACACGTTGCTTGGCAACGCCCTCGTCCCGCCCGTAGCCTATATCACTCTCCCTTTTAGCTTTTCTTCATTGCATTTTAATTTTTTTCTTTGATGGTTCAGCCCCGTTATGAGTCAATATGACGACAAATAACTGTCTCAAACAAGGCTCCCGCTCCAGATTCAGGCCTAATTTAGGTTCTATTTTGGATGCAGTTCTGGTAGACAACCCTAGGCCTAAATCATATGTTGAAATAAATCTGATATGAAATTGATATGTGTCATTTTGACTATGATGTAGACAGACAGGTCAGATATTGCCTATCGTTGAAAATGAGACGCTCTTGGCCATTTGACACATGCATATTGCCGCATACGGCCATGCTGCAATAAGGGCTCTCCTCTTTCATCTACGTCTTACAACTTTTGCATTATTTTTCGGACTGCTAAAGGGGCTTCGGAAAGCAATTGCTTGGATTCTAATGGCCATTATATTCACGGTGCAGGGTCTGTTTACTTATGGCTGGTTGTTCATGTGTTTACTTTCGTTTCCGGTAACCAAACACTGATGTACACATGCGGGTTGTTTGGAGTGCAGTGAAAATCGGAATATTGGGCATGGAGACAAGGTAGTGTAAATACGGCCTTGGGGAGCATGTGCCAGCCTACCTGTTATAGGCGCCTCCACTTCCAGCATGCACTTCTCCTGGCGGAGGATGTTGGCTCCATCGTTGATGACCTTCAGAGCAGCGTCCTCCTCCAGCCGGCCCTCTTTGACCAGGTGGTTACGGAGCAGCTCGGGGTTGGGCTTCCCGTCTTCATACAGCTCCTTGGCCGTCAGCTTGTGTTGTGGAGGGTATGGCACAGCTGTGGGGGGAAGAAGAGCGCATCACCATGTGTTAGGATTAGGGATGTCCATGGTTAACTGGTTAACCGTTAAACGTTAAGAAGATCTTTAACCGGTTAATACTAAAGGTTAAACGGTTAAAAAAAATTCAATCATCTTAATTTTTCAGAAATCAGGACTCTTATTTTGATATCGCTAAACCGGATGTAAGAATGCCAACTGTCGGTAAAGAATGAAAAGAGTCGTGTAGGCTACGCTCAACTTTATAATAGGTCCATGGTACGCTCCCAGAAAGATAGCCAGTCACAACTTATGGTCACAACACTCCCCTGCCATGTGTTTGTATAATTTAATTAACAGCGTGGGCTCCCGCTAGCTTAACATAGCGCTAGCATTAGCCTTCTTGAGGTGGATGCTGTCCTGCATCTATCACCGTCTCAGTGAGTGTGAGAGAGTGACAGACAGGCAGTGAGTGCCCTAGCCACAGACACAAAGAGGTCTGCCATGCTTGTGTGCGAGGATCAATAGCGAAAATCCGTCATAAACAAAAGCGTAACGTACCGTTATGCAGTACTGATAACGTTGAAGCTTATCAATACTACGGCCTTTCAAAATGTTGCCCCGTGCTCAGCACTACTTAGCAACGGATTTCGGTAGGCTACCCATCCCCTAAGCCTGTGTGTGTGTAAATGTCCCTTTTCAGTCACTTATTTCACTTTCTGCTCCTACATTCGCATATTAGACCTCTTCTCACAACAGACAAGGTGCCGTGTGAATGTCAAAATGTAGGCATTTAAATTGGCTACTGGTCCCTGAATTGTTTTTAAATTAATATGCAGGTCCTTGGAACAAAAAAAGGTCGGGAGCCCTGCTATAATGTTTCATTTATTTCACTATAAATAGGCTACATTAAATCTTAACGGTTAACCGGTTAATAACCGTTAATTCTTGTGGTTAACCGGTTAAAGAAAAAATTCTAAATGGCCATCCCTAATTTGGTGCATACAAATTCACCAGAATGCAGGAAATGAAGTGTTGAATGCTCAAAAATATCTGGGGGGGCACCCCCAGAGCCCCAAATTAAAATGTGTCCCAAACCAAGGTTTAATCACAACCTACAACCTTGAAATTCATGAATTGTTTTGTTTTATTTTGCCTCGTTTCCACCGAGTAGAGCGGGTCGGATCGGAGCGGTTCGGTCCGGGTAGTTTGGCTTTTCATTTGCCAAAAGTTGGGTAGGGTACGGTTTAAGCGCACCTAACCGCTCTGAGCCGCTCCAAATCTCAGTACTCCTCCGTAGGGGTACTAGCCGCCTGAAAGGATGCCGAAAATGCGGAGCTACACACTGCCGTCATTTGATTGGCCGAAAGAATCATTTCCGCCATGTGTAGTCACCTCGGCAAGAGTCTTGTGTTTTGGCGAAAATGTGAGCACAGCACTGTTTATTGTGTGGTGTTTTTCCTCGTCAATAAATTAATCAGTTGGTTACACTAAGACGGCACAGTTGCACCGAGCCGTCTCTGTGCCTCTCAACAACACGGGTGGAATAAATAAAGAAGCGGCTGGTTTGACCAAGCAAAAACAAGAGACCGCTGGCTTGACCACAGTTGTTCCACAGCCCGATAGTTTGACCCACATTCTGGCGGCGGCTATCGCAGTCCAGCCTAAACCCCGCCCCACCAGTAAGGGTAGGGTCATAAACCCCGCCCTACCAGTAAGGGTAGGGTCGGCGGTGGAAACAACACCGAGATTCTTAAAAGTGAGCTGTCCCGCTCTGAGCCGCTCCGACCCGACCCGCTCTACTCGGTGGAAACGAGGCATTAGTATCTATAGGCCTTTGTATAAGGATACTTTGTAATTTTAATCACATTATTTTAAATTAAAGTCTTAGGTCCTGCTTATCAATTGCTCATAATAACCAGTAGGCCTACTTCTGTGCTGGACATTACTGAACCTCTTCCCATTTACAGCACCCACAGTACAATACGGCCCTCTTAGTGCAAGCCCCAGCACTTCTGCTATCAATTCACCGGCCAGTGTTGTTGTTGTAAAGCAGCTGACCGGCGCGGCACTAAATGTTTACGTCACACCTGACGCTGCTTACAAGCACCTCTTTCATTCCGGAACGCTGTGTAAAAGGGGCTACTAATGCGCCAACATGCCGGCGTTGCTTGGTTCTGTGTAAATAACACCTAACCAAGCAGAGCCGGCAAATTGCCGCTCTTTCGTTCCGTCAATATGCTGCAATCTCTGTGTAAAAGGGGCTACTGTCTCACTTTACCCCACATCATTTGTCTCCCTTTACCCCACCGCCACAATTTGAGAAAAAACTACCTTTCTTAGCAATTCAGGATAATCTTCCGTTATCATCATCACATGGTTTCATATGTTGGTAGTTCTCCAACATGTACGATAGAAATTGTTCTACCTGAATCAATTTGCTTTGGCACAACAGTTGACAGGTTTTTCAGCACATAGAAAAGTGCAAAAAGTAACATTGTGTTATAGACAACTGCCTTTGTACTGCTACAAAGTAATCCGAAAAAACCCACTGAAAAAGCCTGCCACAGTTCAGACCAGAAGTACTGTATACTGATGGATGTTTTCATCCTATATTCCTAGATAGATAGGGGAGAACGGGGTAAAATGTCACACGGGTTGGTTGTCACAATCGTTATATCTCGGAACCAGAAGGCGCTGTCAGTGAAATTTTGGTATGTAAATTGGGAAGAATTGGGATCAGAGGTCACCTATGTAGTCTTCCTTGGAGTTAGACTGCTGAATTTGAGGTAAGAGGACTGTTTGTGTTTTTCATGTCAAATTGAAAATATTTAGCTCCTCAGTTTTTTTCTTCTAGGCTTTTACACAATGGGTTTATAACAACACACTTGTTACCCATAAAAAGTGTGAATGGTAAACTATAGTTTAGATTGTGGTTAGCAAGCTAATTAGTTGTCAGATGGTTGTTGGCCTTGATGCTAGCAAGAAATTCAAGTTGGGGTTGGTCGTCATATTTTTTGGGGGGTTGGTTGTCACATGTTATCCAAAGGCTGCAGCCAGAAAAGGAATCCAATAACGAAATAAATTGTCAAGCTGTATCCTCACTGACACCCCAGAGAAGGAGATAATAGAGCAGGAAAAGGCAGCTAGCATGCAAAAGAAACAAGGGCAAAAAAATCAAAACAACCTAGTGCATCCAAAACTAGACCAGCTGCCAAGGCTACAGTAAGTTATGTAGGCCTATTTGTCAACTTGACAATGCAATTAAACTTTCAAATTTAGTTCTGCTTTCTTGCCTTCTTTTTAAGATTATTCCCATTAAGATAACATTGTGACAAACAACCCCATAGTGTGTGACAATCGACCCCTTGATGGGGTTGGTTGTCACAATGTGTAAGGGTGTCTTTGATGATCAATTTCTTCTTTATTACAATAAGATAGAAAAAGTGAGGGGTACACATTTCAAGCCAACACCTTAAGCTTCAATTTAATGTAGGAATGACTTTTGAAAGATGTTTAGGTGATGAGCAATTCTCACTAGAGTAAAAAGTTTGCCTACTTACCCCGTTCTCCCCTACCCCGTGCCATCAGATGTGTCATAAATGCCTGTATTAGCTTGCGCAAATCGGCACTATTTGGTTAAAAAATGATTCATGTAAAAACGATTACCGTCTTCCAAGATTTTGAATCGATACATCGTTTCCAAAAATCAAAAGAAAAATGTAGATGTATTTATTCAACCGAGTGTTACTTATAACTACAGGTTTTTTTTTGAAAGTGGCAAGTTTGAGAAAAGGCAGCAAGCCAAAACCTACCAATTGTATTGATTGATGTAAGAGAATTTTTATTTTCTGTATAACTTTAATTTATTCTCTCAATGATCGAGTCTTTATCTGTACAAGTTATCTATTATGAATTTATGTAACCTTTCCTCTTGAAAAATTACATTTTTGATCAAGAATCGTTTTGAGGGGGGCGCCCTTAGCTCAGTTGGTAGGGCGTCCCCCCCCCTCCCCCCCCCGGGCCGGGCGCAGCAGCAGACCCGGGTTCGATTCCCGCCCGCGGTCGTTCTCTGCATGTCACTCCCCTCTCTGCCCCGTTTCACTTCTGTCTCTCTGCACTGTCAATAAAGCATAAAAATGCCCCAAAAATATCTTAAAAAAAAAAAAAAAAAAAAACGTTTAGAGGGCGCTCCGGTGGCGTAACCGTAGTGGATAGAGTGCGTACCATATTGGCTCCGGCCTTCGTTGCAGTGGTCGCGGGTACAAATCCGACCTGTGGACCTTTACTGCAGGTCATTCCCCCTCTCTCTCTGTCTCCCCATTTCAACTCTGTACTATAATAAAGCTTCAAAATGCCAAAGAATTATCTTTTAAAATAAAATAAAATAAAAATAATCGTTTTGAATGGAATCATGACAACAAGAATCAAAATGTGGGATTCCAACAGATTAACACACCTACATACTCCAGCAATAAACTGGCGCCGGTGGCAATGAACAAGAAAAAGAGGAGAGAGAGAGGGATTGTGAGAAGGTTGTCACACCCACTCAGAGCAAATCAAATTGCAGTATAAAAAAGGCGTTAATGAGATTTTAGTGTGGGTGCATTTGCTAATCAGTGCAGAGGAAGCCTGATGTATTTCTCACTCAGTATTGTGCCTCAGGACTTGAGGAACATATTAAGAGTTAAGAGGCTGATCCACTGATGTGTTATAACTTTTTAAAGAAAAATCTGACAAACACAGTGAGATGTATGGCTACTAGTCCAATTAAGAAATACATTAAATATGGGACTAAAAGAGGGTTAGACTCAGTGAGGTTATTGATGTTAGGCCACAGACTATAGCCTGGCCTTGCAATTGAAAAGCTAGAGCGCACAGATCCAACTTGGCTAGCCTGGTAGTATACTGAGGACAAGCTGTCATGCGTTGACCAGAGTGTGGTATAAATAAACAGTAAAAGCTCCCAGGCCCTATGCGAAGCAGGGGCTGTGAAGACAAGCTGTAAGCTGAGGTACAAGGCCTTAAAGAACAGATTAGCTAAAGCTTCTTTTAGCGAGCTGGCTCCCTTGATCCAGTGGGCTGTTTACCTAAAGGCCTGCTAGTCACACTGAAGAAGGAATAAAAAGGATACAGGATACATAATGGGCATGAGATAACCAAGGCCGTGAAACATTTCAGGCAACAGCCACCACTATGACCACGTTTTACGAGCTATTTTGCCCTGAGGGGGCTGGCAGTAATTACCAACGCTGGTGGATATAATAGCTGGGTCTCAATGCCAAAGAAGTGAACACTCCTTCCAACTCGACAGCAACGATCCCCTCTCCCGTCTACACCCCAATAGTAATGAGAGCAATAATGACCTGGCCTGGTCTGCTCAAAACATCTCTGTTCAAACACAGATATACAAAATGAATCTCTTGGCTGCCAGTAAACAGCAGCAGCACACACTCAGTCCAAACAGACTACAGTATGTGTATGTGTGCTGAAAAGAAAGAACAGAAGTGAGCCACTAATTTTTTTCGACACGTATGAAGAAAAATGTTTTTGTTAAAAATAATAGGCCGCCGCCACCACCGCCCTGACACTGGCTTCTTATTAGAGAGACTGCCTGGCCCTAATTAGCATTAATGTTTCATGAACTCTCTAGTGCGCATGCACGCACACGCACTCACGCACACATACAGGGCCACTGCAGCACTGCATCAACACCCACGCTGTCTGGCACGACAACAAACGACTCAAGAAGACAAAAACAGGACTATCTATGGAGCATCCTGCCCTCCGAGGATAACATTTTGGATGGACGATACGAGCCCGCATACTAGAATATGTTTCACTATTGTTTCAGATTGGGACACACAAAAGAACAGGATTGAATTACAAAGACGCGACGGCTGGGAAGAGATGAATGGGGGCACAGACTGTAGGCTGGATGAATCATGAAGTCCACTTGAGATTGCTCTAATTATCAGTGAATGCATTAGCCCCTAGAACGCTAAATAGCAAGGCCCTGGGCATACGTACTCCATCTTGTTATCTATATGTCTTATATTCATTGGATTTTATCTCAGTCACACAGTAACTACCTAGATCAATTTGTTTCACGGCTGACATTAGTCTTTGTGACATTGAGCAAATGGGCGATTTCAGGAAGAAAATGTAGTCGAGGAACATGCAGTCTTGGCTATAGGTGCAGACAGTTGTACGTAGGAGGTATATGTCCACACACCACCTGGGGAGGACACATCAGATGACTGAGTGATTGAGCTATCTGCTCCACTGCAATACTCAGCAGATAATGAGCTTAATCACGAGAGCATCAGTGGTCTTCTGCAGTCCACAAATTACTGTAAGCCCCTCACTCACCGCCACCAGTTGCACAGGACACACCACTGCCAGTCCACTTTATTCAACCCAAAGCGACGGTGATATTTTACCTTCGAAGTTTGCATTATTATGATGCATTTTTAATTGCATTTTTTAAGATGAAGTTTTTAAGGGCAGTCCCAAATACTATTTTACAGGCTTCAACTTGATGAATCCCACTGTAAAACATAAAGTAATAGTTACTATTAAATTGTTTCTGCACCAATGGATGTAGTAGGTAGTTAGCAAAATCACTCGCATTTTGTGCACCAAGCCTTTTTTTTTTTTTTTTTTAATCATTTGATCATTTCAAATATACCCACACTGTTGATATAATCTGCATCTTCAGCTCTCTTAAGACTACTCAACGGTCACTTGGAAAGGTGATGCGCCAATTAATGATTCATATTTGAAAAGAAATTTGCTGACAAAATATATTTTGGTTTTTGGCAATTGTTTTGTTGCAAAAAAAAAAAACCCTCACAAACAAATAGCAGATCTTTTCGAATGACTCGGGCCAGCCCTTGACTTTTTTCATGCAGGACCTTCATTGGTTCAGAGTCAATGCCAATTTGTCTTCACTCACTCCAGTTCAGAAATGTTTTTTTATGTCCGGCCTCCTCCTCTCTGTCATACTCCTATTCTCTCCCTCTTCCTCCCCCCCTCTCTTTCTCTCTGTCTCATATACAGCCATGGAGCTGGTGGGCCATGTTGGGAGCATCACTGGGGAGATTCTTTCCACAATTAACTCACCCTCTCCCCTACTGGCTCACACTTCAAGCATTCCAGTCCCCTGCTGGAAGGACACTCTCTGAGCACAGAGCCCTTTGCAGACAGACATCGATGTGGTGGCTGCAGCAGTGGCATTAAGTAGGAGCAGTCAATGGTGGTGGTTCTGGTGTCAAGGGAGGGGTAGGGATGGATTCTCTCTCTCTCTCTCTCGTCTTTGGGTAGACACAACAAATGGGTGTCCTGTCATGTCCTGTCTGTCTGTCTGTACTCAGTGTGAAGGAATCCATCTTGCCTTGGACTAGCCCTGCCTTGCCCGGTAACCTGAGCAGACCTTGGGCATTCCCGTGAGTGAGTGACCAACGGTCTACATGAATTAAGATTTCATCCAGCCCAAATGTCAAAGAGATTAGGGCACCGACATAGATCAACTTCACACCATTGACTTCTGCTACTTGGCGTAACTTGAGTTATATACAGTAGATATAACCTATACCAGTGGACAGCTATGGAGATGATGTTTTTATGAAGTTCTACCTTAAGCAAGAACATAAAATAGACGCCCTGATAGACCCTCCTTCACAGATTTCGGGGTAAAATAAACCCTAGTTACAGTAGATTAGACAAAAAAAGATAATAACTTTTGCATATTGCGTAAAGCCTGCTGCTATCTCATAACAGTGTAACGCAACAATAACATTATGTACTATAGCCTTTTGACAAGAAGGGGTTTAAACAAAGTTATTCCAAACGCTACAGGTGGTTTATAATGTATGCGTTAGCTACCAGTGATACGAGAACTGACAGTGCGCGCGTGGAAAGCCACTCACCTTTCACCAGCCTCTCCGTTGTGGACTGTTTCTCCTGCTTGTCTTTGTCTTTATCCTTTCCTGACATCTTTGCTTCGTCTGAAGGCGAATGTCTGGGAGAAAAAAAATTGCCAGCTAGCCCGAGGACAAGCTAGCACACCAGGCTGGCTGTCAGCTCCGTGATGACTGTCTGTTGTGGTCGAAGTCGCTAATTTTGTGTTTGCTCTCTCAGACAAACAGATGGGGAAAACAAGGAAATTAGCTAGCCTGCTCTTGTTGTGTTTTAAATGGCTAATACCTAGCTAGCTAGAGTGCAGCAACATTAATGCCCGCGAATATTTACAGCACAAAGTAGTAATGTTGTTTAGACAAATTTAAAAACGCAATGAACATTAAAAAAATTAAATGACAAAGCGACCGTTTGCTGTGTGATAGCTGTCAAGAACAGCAAATAATACCTCAAAGAAGGCTGCTCGTTAGCAGCTAAGCCGATTTAGTTACTCCTTTTCAGCTAGTTAGCCAGCTAACATTTTAGCGTATAGACAAGTCGGCGGACAGGCAAAAACAGCAGCGGAACACTGGCATCGCACCCTCTATGTGCAGGCCACTTATTGTGGGGGGAAAACACTAGGGTAGCACTTAAAGTCCCGTTTATTCAGTCTGCATAAACAACGAGAACCCTTCCAAGATGCACACAGCGTCTTGACAGCGCACGCTCCTCCTCGGATTAAACTGTAATCTGACAGTGAGTGAGGAGGAGAGCGGAGAGCGGCGGTGGATTTCCTACATTATGGTGGAGCCAATGTGACGTGACTATGGAAACGTAACACGTGGTTTAGTGGTGCGTTCAACAACACTAGCAATTATGTTGGAAGCAGGCATAGTAAGTAGGCATAGGCTACCCAGCTTTTTTTATTTTATTTTCTTTTATTTAAGTCATAAAGAAGATATAGAATATGGGAATACATTTTTGTTTAAACATAAAAGAAAAAAAAACAATAATAATGAGAATGAGAATAGATTGTACAAACATAAGGCTATATAGGACTATTATAATGGCATGCATAGCATAGGCCTAAACTATGATGGATAAAAAAGTTTTAAGCAGCCTATAAATGGGCAGAAATTGTATATACTGTGACAAACCCATACATAAAGTGGGGTCCAAAATCTGAGAACGCATTAAAAAGTCTCTAATAGCCTATTTATTAATAGAAATATTCTATTATGGAATTAAGAGGATTCAAGAGAATTCTGAGGATTAAGAAATATTTTAAAAAACGATTTATGTTCTGAAATGTAAATTGAGGAAGAAATGTTGCGTAAGTGTACACTATTTCCAGGTCTGCAAAAAAAAATTTATGCACCTGTATACTGACCAATTTCACTGCTTTGTACAACAAATAGACCCTGCTCAGGATGAAACAGGCCAAACCCTTGGGTTGGGCCCAGAAAAAGCAGCATTTCCCAACGGGGGAAATAATGCTGATAAGTAAGGAGAAAAAAACGGAACGAAGTTGGACACCTGCACAAACCGGTCAGTGCACTACTAGAACATGTACTAATAAGTAGGCCTCCAGTACAAGTATGGCATTTTAAGTCTTCGCCCTTCAAATGCTGATGAAGATGACTTGGAAGTGTGCACACACAATTGGCAAAAATAACCATGAAAAAACACTTTTGGATCACTGCATGAAGTCATCCATATTGGAGGTCTCAATTGAAGGCTCTTTGGCGCATGAGTGAATGCCTCTGGTCGATTATCAGTGCATTGCATGTAGCCTATTTGATTGTACACATCTGGTTTTCAGGGGGAAAAATGATCACTGAAGATGTATGAGTCAAATATGATACGCTTGGCGCTACAGCGTTAAAAGGGTTTACTATAGGTTGTTTCCATGTTAAGAAGTTGAACTAAATCATCCGTCCTCTGATTTTAGTGGCACATGAATCCAACATTACAGGAACAGGGGTGCATTCAAAACCACAAGCACACCACAGTACACCACAATTCATGTAGTATTTAATCAGAGCCGGCCCGAGGCATAAGCGAACTAAGCGGCCGCTTAGGGCCCCCGACTGCCTGGGGGGCCCCCTCCAAAAAAAAAAAAAAATGTTTTTTTTTTTTGTTTTTTTTAGTTTGTGTGTTTGATATTAACATCATATTGTGCAAATGTGAGTTATCATACACAAAAAGGAATAAAATGTTTTGGTCTAGATAATTAATAGCCTAAAAATGTAATCAGTTCATCTGGGAGGAAATCCGAAATTATCTGGGGCCGGTTTCCCGAAGCCTTCTTAGAGCCTTCTTAACGCTACGTCATTCGTAACCCCTACGTAGAGTTCCTACTTAACATTTCGCCTGTTTCCCGAAACGTTCTTTGCTACGAATCTCTTTTGTATGTCATACGTTGGAAAGGTTGGTCTGGAGCGCCCTCGGAGCCTTCTTAGATCTACCGTAGGGGTGTTTCAGCTCTCGCTTGTGTCATTTAACTAATAAATCTGACTGTATTTCATATCAAACGGACACAGCGATGACTGTATTTAATAACAAACTGTTAAAAACGATCCAACTGTATTGTAAATACATAAATGCCCCACTAACTCAATTTGGAGTATTCGTCTTTATTCTTGACATTTTTCGACATAATGAAAAAATAAATCTTCCTTTACTGATTTTCTTTCTCTCCTGTGGCCCTAAAACTCTTCTGTACTTCAGTATGAAGTGTAGTAAAAAGAAAAAAGTATGTGATTTGGAACGCAGGGCTACTTTAAATAAGGCGTTGCAGCCATATTGGCCATATTCAACCAGTGTTTTGGAAAAATTGGAATCATTACCAACCATGGGGCACTAGGTGGCAGACTTGTTTCATTGTTGAACATTTTTTTTGCTCATTGCAAAACATGAGCCAGCTGGAAACCTGTAAGGCATGATCTGAGGACCTTTTCAGTGTCTAATAAAAAAAAGCAAACAGATAATGATAAATACAAAAATTTGAGATTTATTGAACTTGAAAATAGCATTAAATTCCACTTAAACATTCATTATAAGTAAATACCTACATTACACTGAAAATATCACCAACCACACAGAAAAACAATGGATACAGAGGATCAGTTCGAATGTAAAAAAGCAGCTCAACCGGCTAAATAAAAAGTATTAAAGAGGAATCTTCAGACTGAACACAAAGAGAGCAAAGGCCATGCACAAAAGAATCATCCATCGTTAGTAGTTTAGAAATGCTGGTCCGATGAGACGTCCATTCTTTAGCTTCTACCATTTCTCTAGTTGTTACCTGCTGACTAGAATGTTTGTCCATTCTGTGGTCCACTTCTTTTGCTTTGAGGTGAAGTCCCCAAAATATGACGCTAAACATTTCAGAGCCCTGTTGTTAGTTATTAAAAAAAAAACACAACACATGCAGAAATGTCTCAAATGTCCCTCGGGCAAACCTCATTACAATGGAGGAAGAATGGAAAAGCACAAGCACCACTAGGCACACAGCCTGAGGGTGTCTCTAGTCTCTCTGGCACATGTTCAGTATCGCTTTATTCTGGCCAACTGTGTCTAGTGAGAGAGCAAAAGATGACAGACGGACAGTCGCACACAAACTTCTTTTCTAACTTCTGGTGGAACTTGAAAGTATTTTTTCTTCTTTCTTTTGAAGGGTTTGTGGCAGAGGGGTGATTCTAACCTCTACAGCTCAGAATAAGAGGAACATGGAGTAGTCAGCATGAGGTGATCAACAACGTCACTTCAAAATGTGTAGGCACTCATGGCTCTTCAACAGTGCACAGCGACAGCAGTCGGGAGGAGAAAAAAAAAGAAACAGGGAATTTCTATCGCACCAAAAAAAATAGTGTCCTCCCGAAAACCAGGTTGATCTTTGCAAGTTCCTCTTGGAAAAGATCTGGCTTGCATGTTTTACAAAAGAGTGTTTCGGCTCAACAGACAAACGATATGTTTAGGAACAATGGTAGATTTCCTCACTTAAATGCTTCACTTATATTAAAAAGACAGAGTAATCTAGGGAAAGTCTTTGGTGCTCAGTGTGAATTGGAACACATGTATGAGATCCAAAGAACTGTTGGCATCATGTTCAATCCCATCTGAGGGTGTTCAAGACAAACGGACATTGTAAAGGAGTGTTTGCATTAACAACAGGGAACCCACAGGACAGAAGAACACACATCAGAAGTGAACTTGTATGGCTGTACATACATCCTTCATTTCAGGCAAAGCTCTACAGGCCTAGTCATTTGTTACAACAGCTCAGCAACTAATCCTCTCCTTCAGCTTCCCTTTGGACTTCTGGCCCTATCATGGGCCAAGTTCAACAGTCAGCCATTTTGAACCAGACAGTCCTGGACTGTCTTTGAGACACACCTACAAACTGAAGAAGAGATACACCGCACCAAGCCCCCTCCTTTTTAAACAGGTTAATAATCAGTCTATCCTGGCTATTATTGACATGACTTCATTAGTAGTATGTCATACTAAAGTGACAAAATTAAAATATTCCTATGTACCTTGTGAAAATGTATATTAAAAACAGATAAAGGAATCACAGCATAGATGCAGTTTCGCCTGAATATATTCCAGGGGAAATTGTATTTTTCATCAAAACTGCACAGTAAGTAAGGTCTCTTTTTGCTTGCATATGGATGACAAGTAAGTGACTATGCTTGCAGATGGAATTGACTAATCTTGCCCTTTTTTTGGGGGGTGAATTTAGTGTTCTTTAAAAGCTTGAGGAACATTTGACCGCCTACCGCAGGACAGAAAGTGCAGATCGATGAGCCGATGAGTCCCGGCTCAGTGACCCATAGGCTGACAACTGGTTTCACTATACAGCCTTTCAGTGGGCCTTTCCACTGACAGTCACGGCCCATATCGTCATCACGTTCTTTTTCTGTTTTGTTTTCACGTTGGGAGTGTTGATAGGAGTGAGAAAGGTACGCGCAAAAAATCCGCTACGGATTATTAGGAGATCTTGCTTCCGCTGAACGTGACCAGAGTAGCCAGCGCAGGCAGGTCCAAACCTTCTTGCATTGCGTCGCATTTCAAAAGAAGGCCGACATAGGAAGAAAATGAGTTCCAGTAGTTGAAACAGTTCACGACACACACTTGCATCGTCCATCTTTGTTTTTCATTTTACTGCATGATGAAGCCGGGCTGCGGGGCCATACGGGGCTGGGGCCTTTGAGGCAGAGCGGGGGGGTACTGAGAGAGGAAGGGGTTAGGGTAGCCGGAGGAAGAGGGCATGTTTGGGTAGGCCTGGCCTGTTCGTGGAGGGATGGGCGGGTATGGCGATGAAGCCGGGAAGAAGACGGGGAGTTGGGGGGCGCTGCTCGGAGCTGAAGCCTGGTTGAGTGTCGGTGGAGCCTGGGCTGGAGGTGGTGGGGGTTTTCTCCTGGGCTGGGCCAAAGGAGAAGAGTTATTGCTGTCGTTGGCCTCGTTGAAGAGGGAAGAGGATGAGGGTCTGGTGACTAAAGACACATCATGAGACCTGGAGGAAGGGACAGAGACCTGGGGCAAGCGCTGGCCCGTCATCACCATCTCCTGGAGCTTCTCGATCTTCACTCGTCTGAGGTGGGCCAGCTTCCTGTTGCTGTGGTAGGAGTCCACGAAGGCTTCCAGGGTCATGTCACCGTCCAAGAAGGAGTCAGCCATATTCTGGGGAGGGTGAACAAACAAAAGAGATTTGGAACAGAGAGACAGAGAGATGTGGAGAGAATAGAGAAGTCCCTTCCAACTCCTTACAACAGCACGTTGAGAGCCAACATGACTCACGAAGAGGGGAAAACATCCAGGGAAATCCCCAAAGAAACAAAGCCAGACAAACACAGTTTAAAAGATAAAAAGGTAACACTTTACAATAAAGGGTACATTAATTAACTGTTAGTTAATGCTTAATAAACCTTAACTAAGAATTAACTAACTGTTATGCTTAGTTAATGCTTTACTAAGCCTTAATTAACTAAGCAACGCAAATGCTTAACCAACCATTCACCATTAATAACTTAGCATTGACAGTTAGTAATAAGTTACAGTTAATTCGCATTAACTACGCCTTCACTAACTGTTAGTAGCATTAACTAAGCATTAACAAACAGTTCATTAATGCACCCTGATTGTAAAGTGTTACTGATAAAAATCATCTTATGACTATTTGATCAAACATTCATTCTGTAAAATTCAAAAAATTGATGAAAGCCTACGAAGAAGTTGGTAACTTTAAAAAGATTAAAAATTCAATTGTTTTGGCACTAAATGGGAATGCTTATCTAAAGTTAGATTTACAATCACACCATAAATGTCAAAGACTAACAAATCAATGGAACAAGACCTAAACCTGTCCGTGAACTAGTCAGTCAGTATTTCAATATGTTCTATCATGTACATATACACACTTTAGAACTCAGGACATGATCAAATTTTTCACAAACTGATGTTTTTGACACTTCAACAAGGGGCTTGTCTAATAAATAACAAACACTAAAGTACAAAACATAAACATCACTTGCATGCAATTTGTAGATTGAAATGATTGTTTCATTGTTGCATTTTGATGGTCTTTCAGTTTCAGCATAACAGAAAAAAAAAGACCTGCCTCAGTGAAAATGCAACAGTAATTATTAATGCAGATAGATGACACTAGAATGTATAACATATCTGGATCTCTTCTATAAACGCCTTGGATACTCAGTGCTGCAGTACTAGGGAAACAAGACATAGTAGAGGCGTTCAAGGCCTGACTGCACTCTGAAAAGATTCATTACATCATTTTCATTTCACTAGTTACGCTGTAATGCATAATTGATAATACATCAGAGTCAGACTATTCTATGTGTGGGGCATAAGCCCCTAGTGTATTATTATATTACAATTACAATGTCCTGTTTGGCACCTACAAAGTTAAGGAAGTAAAAAATGGACATTTGAATGAAACTGGGTTCCATCAAATGCCCTGGCCGATGGTATTCACCTATGGTATAAATGCAGCATTAGTTAAAACATTTTTGAGTTAGCTACTTAATAATGTGATTGGTAGCTCGAAAAAGGCACCAACAGGACTGGTAGCTCTAAAGTTAGTGAGGCATTCTGCTGTCCATATGTTCACCAACAACAGTCCTTTGAAAGCAGAGGAGACGATAACAACTGGAAAGACAGGTATATGAATCACAGGCTGGTGTGACAGAGGGATCCATGAATTCACCCATGGATGGAGCGGTACAATGCTTACCTCTGTCTCCTCCTCTATTTTGGCTCCCTCCGCCTGCAGTAGAGCCAGCAGTATGTCCAGTGAGGTGTTTCCTGACTTGTGGTCTGTTAAGTAACAAGACACAGAAAGACAAAATGTTATTCTGTTTGGACCAAAACTGAGCGAAGACATTTTGTGTCTTTTTAGATCGTCTTATTATATTGTAATAACATTGAGAAGAACGTTGCAGACAAAACAGAACCAGTCCATCTCATCCACCCTTACAGTAAATATAAAGAACTATAGCCTTAACACGCAACATCACACACTTAACACATTTTGGACAGTGTGTAACTGCTCATGACCATCTCGTCATCAAAGTCACAAGATCCATCTCACTAGGAATGCTACACTTTGAAATAATGTAGTTCAATAACTTAAATATGAAAACATGTTACAAATGCATACCAATTAAAGTGTAATGAAGAAGTTACAACAGATTGTTTCCCGTTATAAAAAGGACTTCATTGTAATAATGCATATTGATAGTAAACTTTGTAACACTTAACAATACGGGTTCATTAAATACAGGTTCACTTCGCTAACTAACTGAATAGCTTAAACTAAGCATTCCTTAACAGTGAATTAATGTACCCTTATGTAAAGTGTTACCTTTAACCTTTTGTTCTTTAAGTCTGTTTTGATATATTTTATTACAAAGACCACGTTGTCTTATAAACTTGTGTACAACAGCACTTGTGATGTTACATAACTGCAGTTCAACATCTCTTCTAGACAACCTCTTAAGCACATTGGAGTCACACGACTCTGGTGTGCTGTTTACACAGCACTCAGAAACAACACAAATGCAGTGTGCTTACTTATCAGACATACTAAAAACATTGTCAAAAATCACTTTTTGCCAAAATCATTAAGTATCTCGTTGTGATATATATATATAGGGGAAGGTGGGGTGATTTGTGCAACTTTTTACTCAAAGTGATTTTAAAGTGAGGCCTTGACAGTTATGTCTCCAACTCAAATATGTACATATATTTCAGGATGTTGTGCATCCCTGGCAATAAAAACTTTGGATCTGGAATAAACTGTTTAAGAAATATAGCTTTCGGAAAAAAAGTTGTCTTGACGCACAAATCACCCCACGTAGTGGGGTGATTTGTGCGTCATTGTGTCACAATGACAAAGTCACCATCATCATCTTTCTGGCCATCTGAACTCTCATCAGTGGTGTCGTTAAGTGGAATTTAGATGTCACTCTCTTCTGAGCTACTGTAGACAATCACTTTCTTTTGGTGACCAGCGTATACAGCCATGCCACTGGCACAACTCTCAGAAATGTACTTTGCACTAGTTGCTCCGTGCTTGTGGAACCAACTGCCACCTGACAAATGTGATTCCCCCTACATTTCTGCCTTTAAATCAAGGCTCAAAACCCATATGTACACCCTGGTGTTTCCTCCCCATTAACTATCTTACCTCTGCACTACTATCTGTGTTTATGTGGATGTATGGGCTTTACGTCTTTTATTTTGGTTATTGTTATTATACCTTCATTGTTTACCTACTGAATGCACTATGTACAGCACTTTGGACAGTACAAACTGTCATAAATGTGCTTTTATAAATACATTTTACTTACTTACTTACTTATAACTCACCCAGGCCCTTGCGCACAAATCACCCCATCCCCAGAATTTTGGATAATAGGCATGATGCAGCAATTTAGGGTTGACATTGTGCTAACTATATAGACTCAAAGTGTAGCATACCAAAGCACTAAAACATGTGTCAAATGTTTTCAAACGTGTCTATAATTGTTCAGACACAATAATCAAAAAACCTTGATCATGGAAATTTTACTTTGAAAGGCAAAACACAGTTTTTTGAGCTTAAATGTGCTTATATCTTATTCCTTGTGTCTCCCTTCTTTACAGGATGAGTCAAATGGATGGCTCTTCTTAAATATGTGGTCACATTTCCAATTTCTTCCACGGTTTTCTAGAAACAAGGGGTTTTGCAACTTCCAAAACGCACAAATCACCCCACCTTCCCCTATATATATATATATATATATATATATATATATATATATATATATATATATATATATATATATATATATATATATATATATATATATATATATATATTAGTGGTGGGCCGTTATCGGCGATAACGTGCTGCGTTAACGCAAAACTCTTATCGGCGATAAAAAAAATGTCGCCGTTAATCTCTTATTCCACCTCCTGTTCGGCTCAGGGGAGATACTAATAGCCGGGGGCCGTTGTTGACACTTGAGGAGCCTTTATTCTCTCACACACCCGCCGCTCTCTCTCTCCATCACTTGCCCACGACACAATCGGGTATTGGAACGCAGGGTGGGTGTGTGTGGACACCGGTCGCCACGTGACTATAAGTTTCCAAGTTTTAAACACTTCTATCTCTTCAACGTCAACGTCACCGTACCCGAATCCTAAATATCCCCATAGCAGCAGACGCTATATTTCATCGGGGGGGAAACTTTGTTTTGCGC
The DNA here is from genome assembly GCF_949987685.1 of Ammodytes marinus. NCBI lineage: Eukaryota > Metazoa > Chordata > Actinopteri > Uranoscopiformes > Ammodytidae > Ammodytes > Ammodytes marinus. Next base: position 4,766,155 of record NC_137231.1, read on the forward strand.
CACAGTTCGGCCGTAATGCTGCTGCACACACACACACACAGACACAGACACAGGCGCACACACACACGCTGCATGACAGAGACGAGGGGCGCTACCAAAAAGACGAGAGGAGCGGTTGGAGCAGTTGGTGCGTTTAGCAGTGGTGTCAAACATACGGCCCGCGGGCCGGATCCGGCCCGCGAGATGATTTAATATGGCCCGCGACTTGTAGAGCACACATTTATGAGCATTTCAAAAAAAAAAGTAAGTCTCTAGAGACACATGCATGCACATTTATTTACATAAAATCGCAATCGCAGTCATTTGTGCAGTTATGTAAAATGTTTCACTAAGGAAAATTACAGAAAAAGTAACGCACAGTGACTTTGATGAGTAACTTTAATCTGATTACTGGTTTGGAGATAGTAACGCGTTAGATTACTTGTTACTGAAAAAAGAGGTCCGATGCCGGTAACGCGTTACTAAGTAACATCTTGTTGAACATTATTTATTTTCATCACCAATTATCATAGTAGAACAGCTTCCTCAAGCAGTTTGTGATGCATGTTGGAAACAGGAGATGAGCCCCTGGTCTGATGCGCCACCTGGCTTGAGAAACACGTTCTCAAAGATTTACTTTGAGTCATTATTTAGGAGCACACACATATTATGAATGAATTCAAATGAGCCATTTTAATCTAGATTAATCTAGATTAATTCCAAAATTAATCTAGATTAATCTAGATTAAAAAAATTAATCTATGCCCACCTCTAATATATATATATATATATATATATATATATATATATATATATATATATATATATATATATATATATATATATATATATATATATATATATGATTTTATTCAGGACACATGAAGATCCATAGTACAATGTATAAAAAATAGAGTCAATACATAAATAACAACAAAAAGCACACCAATGCATGCAGATTAAAAAGAAATAAAATAAAAATAAAATAAGAGATCAGCATACAACACTTGCAGTATACAAAGATGCCCTCCAATGTCTCCAGAGTGAGGATGAGAACCTGACAGAGCTAAGCCCAGGCTTGGCCAATGCCTGAATAATACTGTTTTGTGATGCTGTCACTCTACATATAAAACGATACATCAAATTCCTAATTAAAGCATGACAGGTAGGCACCCCAACATTTACAAACATTTGACTGGCACTAGACCATCTCGGTATTTTGAGAAGTATCCGCATTCCGTCATTATACGCCACAGTTAGTTTTTTCATATTGCTTTTTCTGTAAGCACGCCACAAATGGGCAGTATATAGCGGGGTACAGAATGCTCTAAATAGCGCAACCTTTGATAGAGCCTATGATAGAAATCATAGGCTCTGTAAACTGGTATGCAAACAAAGCTAACATATGTTAACATAGCCTGAGCTGTGTATTAACACTGGATTTATTTTAGTGCACACACAGTATGGACAGGTATTGGATTGTGAGAAGATATTCACAGATTTTGCCTTCACCAGAATCACTGGCTCCACCTTTAATAACAACAGATTGTAATAAGCCAATAATGAAAAGTGTTAGTAATGGTCCTTGGACTGTCCAAACATTGTAACGCCTCTTTGTTTTGCTGCCACCTAGCTAAGCTGCTCTGAACATGGCCTTGTGTGAGTGTGCCCTCAGAGTCAACTGAAGCTGTCTGTGTCTCTAAGGAGGGAGTCTGTTGTTTTTGTGTCCCCTGAGCAGGACTCAAAGCCTACACCAACAGGAGCTAGGATTGCTTACATGCATGGTGGCACTCGACCAATGACACATGACTAGTTACTGATCCCTGCTATAACATTGTCAACTCACCTTCAGTGCCCAACCCTAGGCACAATGTAGGGGATCTCTAATTACAGGAGAGACTCCAATCTAACCTGATACTCTATTCTTCTGTAGGCCTCTGTCTGTGAAAGGCAAGCACGAGAACAAAGATCCAGACCAAAGCAAGTGTCCACTGGACAATATAGTGTATTACAGGACAGTCCAGGGTTTGACAACATGGAACAATGTTTCTGAACTCAAACATCCATGACTGATGTTGAATGTATTTTGCTTTAATATGCTTACAATGACAATGCTAACATGTGGATGTTTAACAATGAAAAGTTAGAATATTTTCTGCGTTAATTATATTATTAATATATATATTATATTATGCTAACATTTGCTAGCAATTAGCACTAAACACAAAATACAACTAAGGCTGGTGGGAATGTCAGTAGTTTTGCAAGGATTTGTTCATAAACCAAAATACTGGACAAATGGAAATTTGGACCTGATGAAGACTTTACATGGAAAATTAGGGGCTCACCTAATTTATCTTAAAGCAGACCATAGGTGTCCATACCAAAAATTGTTATTTCAGGTAGCTGTCAAACTCATACAGTCGTTAAACTCATAACCCTGAATGTCAACCTAATGGTGGAGCAAGAGGAAAAGTCAGGGATCACCAACATTATTTATTTCATCCATGTTTCATCCATTTCAAACATGTACAACGTTTTGTGCCAAATAATGTATGTTACAACATGTTCTTGTCTTTTAGTAATTGTCCTGTGTTGTCAAACATCTGTATGTGTATGTTTGTACTGTATTGATTTGGATTGTCTGTATTTAGCATGGCTGCAGCATCGGTGTTAGCACACGACACATTTTTTACTCTGTAGCTCAATGAAGTTAATCTTATCTTTATAACCTCAATAATTGTCATTAGTTGCCGTACTCTAACTCATAAGGGCTGGCATGCCCTTATGAGTTAGAGTACAGACTAAGTACAGCTCTAAGTTACTGTTGTCCAACTCCACACTAATGCATTTCTAACATGTTCCATGGTCAATACAAGGTTAAAATGGCTAAATGAGTTATGGTGACTATGTTACTAAAGTGAAAACATTCCTGATGAGGCTACCTTCACCTCAACACTGTCTTCAAGTCTAGTATCTGCTGTGACCAATAAAACCAACCATGACGTAGGACCACGGTTAAAAATGTCAGACACACACCTCTTAAATAGCCTTGACAACTCCATGCCAACAGTGGACCGGTCAGGCCCGTTTCCTGTTCTCAATTGACCTCACCCCTCTGATCAAAGGTCAAATAAAACAATATAACTAATCATTTATGTCTGTAAAAGTTACACAATGTTAGATCACCAACTGCCTGCCTGAAGGTCGTACTACTTGAAAACACTTGTTAATAAGCTTGTCAAACTGAGTACAGTTGCCACTTAAAATCGTTAGCTTTTCAAACATTGAAGATCACAGATGGCAAGTACTTCCAATAGTTAATGTGATTAACATTACATAAAGGAGAAGACTAACCATTTTTTCCTGTGACATATGGCTGCAATTCTGACCCATGCGGGACTAAGTTTAGAATAACTTGTGTAAAAATAAAACACAGAAACCATAATATGTAACCGGTAAATAGGGCTGCACGATTATGGCCAAAATGATTATCACGATTATTTTGTTCAATATTGGGATCATGATATTTTACCCTGTTTATTCATTCATTTTAGTGAGTCAAATATTTTTATTGGACTTTCACTTAAACATAACACTGCTTTCATATCCATGTGACCGACTATGCAATATTCCTGCTAATGTACAAATCTTTGCATAAAAAAATGTATCCTAATTATTAACCTCAAGTCAATACATTTCCACAAAGAAAAATATAAACCAAAATATTGTACCAAAACTTTACACACAATCAAAGCAACAGAGCCCTGCTTTAACTTTTCCTTGTGCTACATTTCTGTTAAATAACACATCCTTGCAGACAAATGAGGTGGACTCCCATTCCTTTTCTATCTGGCCCTCTCCCCCATAACGAGGCCCACTCTCTCAGGCATATCAGAGACACTCCTCCACACAAAGCTGGGATTCTCTGGCTGAGCGGAGGGCCTGCCCAGTGCACAGTCTGGGCCTGGAGATCATGAGACAGCCATTTAGTAAATGAGTCCACATCCACTTTGGCTGTTACTCTGAGGGGAGGGAGAGTTTTGGCCTGCCTCACTACATCCATCCATCCATCCATCCATCTCCCTCTCTCCTCTAGCCTTCCCTCCCTCCCTGACTGCCGGTCCCATTCTCCTCTACTCCCTCCCTCCCACCCACTGTAGCTTTACAACAGCTTGCCTGGCAGCACAATGGCCCACTGTGGTAGTGGTTAGTGGTGGTCGTGATGGGGTGCTACGCTGCCATTTTGGCCTCCAGAGCCTGATGGACTGCGAAGGGTAAAGCAGAGGACACACATTTTCAGTTTAAAAAAAAAGGTTGGGTTGGTTGTTGCTGTATGCAAAACAATAGCACAACAAGCTACTGTATGCTGGATCCATCTGGGTCAAGCGGCTACGTGTCTGTCAGATCTGAGCAGCGCTGTCTGTCCCCAGCTGTTCTAAAAGCAAATCCACAACTAGGACGGCTGCTGCATAGAAGGCAGGGGGGGGGGGAGGAACCTGGGTAACCTACATTTGACAAAAGCCATTACTTGCTGACAACAAGCCAACGGCACAGACCTGCAGAGCTGCGTCAGTGGATTGACTCCTGTAGGAGAGATGCTGTTGTTCATCAAGACAGCAGCTTGGACTGTAACAATGCTTTAGATTGTAAAGCAAAAATTGTCATGATCAGGAAACCTTTTAAAAAAAAAGTCAACACGCAAGATATCTCAATCAGCCGAGTTAAATAGGGCAGACATTCTGTTCACAGGTCAGGCATCATGCTCATTTTCAGGTTCAAAAATTGTAATTTGGGATTCTATTAGAAACTGTTTTCATGGTGTAGTGTCCCGAAAAAACTGACATTGCTGAATCTCCTCTTTTCAGCCTTTTTAGATCATGCAATGCCTTGCAGGGAAGACGGCAAAGTCAAACTTTGTCAGCCAAGCATAGTAGTGACTAGTGAGTGAGTGGCTGGCATGCTATTTTGAGATGGCTGCTTGGCAACCGCTGCGTCAACAAGGACACAAGTATCGTCACTCCCTTGTCTTCACACACTAGGCTGTAGAGTGAAGGTGTGCTTGTGAGGAAATCCAACCATCTGAGCCTTTGTGCGATGCTGCGGTGGAGGGTGCAAGTCAGATGTAGTACTTGATGGATCTGAACAGAGCTGAATAACACATGACAGGCTCTCTGACTCAAAGGGGTTGCCACGGCGTCGTTTGGGAAATGTAAGAACTAGTCAAACAGGTCTTTACCACCTCATGTTCATGCAGAATAGGAACAAACAACCAGAGAAAAAGAACATTACATAACACTTCCCATAATGACGAGAGCTGACAACTATGTGAAAGGGTTCACTCTTGAGCTCAAGGCCAATGACAGCAACCCTCTAAATGTAGAAATCTGTTTCAAAGGTGCAGTCAGCGCTCCTGGAGTATGTGTGGTTTAAAATAAATTTTTGTTTGGATCATTGCATATCTACCTGTCCGGCCTCATTTATCAAACTTGCGTGGAAACTGGTGCAGATTCTGGTATCGCGTGGGATTTATCAAACAGTTGTATCTCGCCATTCTCGGCATACGCCAGACCAGCCTTGATAAATGCGGCGGCTGAAAACAATCATTATTTGAATATCACGCCCCTATATTTTCTCAGTTTAGAGGACTCGCCCAGAGGTTTTACGACATGGATATGCGCATTACGGCACAGAAGAGGAACTTCTCTGAAGTAGAAATTGACAGAAAAACATTGAAAGTAGAAAAAAATATAGTTTAATTTAGGAGCATTACAAGCGACATCAAAGAACATCAGAAGGCAGCAGTTAGGAAGGAAATAACTGCTGCAGTCAACAGCGTTTGTGTTGACAAACGATCTCCAGCTGAGGATTTAGCATTTTTGGTTTACATCAGTATCGCTCAAATGCTATAAAACAGCATATACAATTATATGTCGCAATTTCTTTACATTGATGAAGAAAAAGTGGTCTGACTCAAAAATCGCCACTAAAAAAAGCGAGTTGCTGCTCTGAAATGCAACACTAACTGGAGGTGCAGGCATAATATAAGTGATAGAGGAGAAAAAGACGCACTAACTGTCCGATAATGGTCCCCATGAAAGAAATACATGTCTGCAGAGATTTGAATGATTAGAATATATTTGCCCTTTTAGATAGCACTACTCTAAAGGGTTTTAAAAACAAAAAATAACACATTTCGCGTTTTAGTGTATGACAGCATGCGCTTGGCACGAGCGCATGCTGAAAACAGCTTTACGACAGTTGGCGTCGTAAAAATACTACCGCTTTTGTCCAAAGGGGCCTCCAATGGACAAAGTTACTCGTAGTGGCTTTAACACTGGATTAGTTTTCAACGACACACAGAACGGACGCGGATCAAGAGGAGATATTCACTGATGTTGACAAAGTGACAACGAGCATTTTCAAGAATGGCTGATTCGACCTTAAATGCGTTTCAATGCATCAGTTCTCAACGACTTTATGAACAAGAGTCTTTTCAAATTTCCTAAAGGCAAAAAAACATTAAAAAATCCAGACACTCAGATCATCTAATCAATATAAAATGTGTCCCTAGTTGCGAGGGTGCTGTACCTAGGGTGGACTTGCGAAGCTGATAGTCCTCAAATCTCTGGTGAAGGCAGCTGTATTTCTTGGTGAGCTGCTCCTTCTTGTGCTCCAGACTGGGCTGCAGGGCCAGGTTCTGCTCGGCCAGCGTTCGGTTGTTGACCAGTGTGGTCTCCTTGCTCTGCTGGACTTCCTGCATCTACAACAACAACAACAACAACACACAATCAGAAATGTCTTTATGACGTTACCTTTGCCCTTCTTTCACCACAGAACAACACTTCTCTCTTACATAACTGACTCTAATCTAATCGTGTGGGGGAAGTCAACTAAAATGGGAGCCAGCTACGATATTTAAAACGATTAAAAAAAAGTTATGAGTGTTAACAATGAATCAGAATCATCACACCGCTTTTCGCACAACTCCCACATGCCTCTTTCCATATGAAGAGTGACTAGACATCTCATTGAACTGTTCAATATCAGGATCTTTACTTTAAAACTGGAAAATAAATCACTATGAGGGAACAAAAGCAGATACCTCTAAATGATCAAGTCGCCATGTCTACAGTGTTTACTAAACGGTAGACCCTTTTAAAAAAGGACAGAATGTTTTTTCATGGCTACATACCCGTTAGGTGTGTCAGGACATGGACACCGCTATTGTATAATGCTGTGAGTTTTGTCGTTGTTCAGAGCACAATTACAAACAGCAGATTTGCCCATAAACTTTCACGACAGTTGGAAATTTCAGGTATTTTTATAGCTTCTACATTTCCCACCGACAAGCCGCTGGCAATATGGCTGCAACGCCTTATTTAAAGTAGCCCTGTGTTCCAAATCACATTCACATGCGTTCTTTTTACTACACTACATACTAAAGTACAGAAGAGTTTTAGGGCCACAGGAGAGAGAAGAAAAAAAAATCAGATAAGGAAGATTTTTTTTTTCATTATGTCGAGAAATGTCAAGAATAAAGACGAATACTCCAAAATGCTATTGGAGTTAGTGGGGCAATTGTGTATTTTCAGCATACTACAATTGACATGCATGTATTGGGAGTGGGACATCCTAAATCTTTTTCTGGCATACTAAATAGTATGGAAGTATTGGCAGATGTATTCCTGTTGAAATCATTATTGTCATTAGTAGGAAAATAAATCCCTCCAGAAACACATGAGACTGTTTTTAAAGGCGTAGTTAGTAGTACACCTTGCCAAAGTAAACTGAAACTCATACAAAAATGGATGGAGTGAAGGTTTGAAGTGAAACTACAAATACAGGTGGGAAGAGCCATATGCTACAGTGTGAACAGTGGAAGATTCCTGCTAGTTCTCAAATGACTCATTTCACACATCCAACCAACATACAGTACAGGATACAAATATAAGCAGGACTGGGAGAGGACTCTAAATATACACTGACTGCAGAGGAATAGTTCATAAAAAACAACTGAGGCAGGCTCTGTTTTGGTGGATGAACCAAATTTGGAAAAACAACAGGAAAAGCAGCTAAATATGTCTAGTGCCACTCCATCATGACCTTATGTGACTGGCCGTCCTTTGGCAAGAGCCAATTTGCTCATTCATCGCAGCCCGCTGAAGAAGCAGACCTTTAAAAGGCATCCCTAACTGCAGGCTTGTTCTGTCAAACCAAACACACACATTGTTTGTTGCTCCACTCTCTCCATACAGGCTGAGATAATCACAGGAAATGTAGGTTAGGCCTGTGCGGGGCGGACCACGGACCATTGAATGGTGATAATCCGCCACAATGAGATATACAGGTAGCTGTAATATGACACTCTTAAAACTGAAGCCAGCCACATGCAAACATCTCACAGGAACTGAGTAAGTCATGTTCTGCCCAGGTCTCCACTACTAGCCAATTCCATCAAAATGTCCTTTAGAAAAGTATCAGATAGACTGATACATTTGCAAAAAAATCTACAGATATTGCTTTTTTTGCAGATTGCATCGTTATGTCGTTATGTTACGTGTTTATGTAATGCAGTGTTTCCCCTAGAATTTTTTTTAGGCCCGGTGGTAAGAGCTGATAAAGAGTATGCGCGCCGCGTGCATACCAAATTTCTAACAGCTGTCGTGAAGCTGTTTTCTAGCTTGTGCCGGATGTGCAAGATTCAAATCATCAGGAAGCAATATAGTGCATGTACGTGTGTTGAAAGTGTGAGGGCACCGGACTCTTTTCGGCTCCGTGAGAGTGGTTAGTGACACAGCATCAACTAATGCCAGTCAGTGCTACACACACCTGATTGCAATGAGTTGATGCAGTGTCACCCAACTACTCTCACTGAGCTGAAAGATTCCGTGTCTTCACAGAAAGCGAATGAACGAGAGACGGCAATTAGTATGGATCACGATGTAGGGTGACCAGATCCCAATTCACCAGATGTGGGACAAAGACTACGTTTGTGCGGGACAATGTGCCGTTTTTTTTTTAGCAAAATAAACTTGTGTCACCACCGGTAATGCCAGAGACACGGTTTTCTATATTAAAAAACACTATCTTTAGATCAGCGCGCAGCAGTTAAATTACTGTTAAACAAATAGAGCATTAAGGCTGCGGCTTCACATTAAAAGCATTTCACTGGCTTCACATTAGCATTTCACTGGACAAACATGAGTTGGCTTTTATTTTGAAGTAACAGGAAAGTAAACGTTGAAGCAGGCAGCAGCGCCACACACACACACACACACACACCTGTCTCCACAGCTATCCGATAAATGCCAGATTATAAAACACGCATTTAAAGGGGGGCTCACTGTCAATAACAATGCGGGACAACGTCTCAATTTGCGGGACGTGTGAAAAGTAATGGAACTGCGTGACTGTCCCGCTTTGGTCACCCTATCACGATGAGGTAATGTGTTTATGCTGTTGTAAATAATGACTATTTCAGATGAATAATGGTCATCTGATGATGCCGAGGCAAAGTAAACTTTGTTTTAGTAGGCTATCGCTCATTCATTTAGGAGTAAACACTGCAGTCTAGTTCGCTCCCGTGGAATTGTGTATACGTTGCTTGGCAACGCCCTCCTGCCTGTCTACCACTCTCCCTTTTACCTTTTCTTCATTGCATTTTCTTTTTTTTTCTTTGATGGTTCAGCCCCGTTATCAGTCATTATGACGACAAATAACTGTCTCAAACAAGGCTCCCGCTCCACTTCCCTCACCTGGAGGGATAGGCTTCTCTCTCTGAAAATTGGACCAGACCAAACGCAGTAATAAAAACTATATAAAAACGTCTTTCTTTGCACTGATGGTCTCGTTTGCTGTTAAAGGTAATTTATGATTATCAGAGGAAATATGAGGCTGTTTAAAAGATATTTAAATGTTACTCGTAGCTGCTTTAAGTTAGCGCATGTGCAAACAGAACATTTCCTGTGCACCTTCACATTAAAAGTCTGTTACTAGCCAAATGCGAGTTGACTTTTATTTTGAAGCCGGTACGAACAGGAAGTTAGCGCTTCACAGCCCTGCAGTGCTATAGCTTGAAAAGCAACTCATTCAGCTGCAGAGAAAAGTCAACAGTAGTCTATTTAAACAAAGTTTGAAATAAGCCACTGAAGAACTACTCCCAACACATTCACAACAACCTATTTAATTTATCCTAAATTGAAACCAATATGTATACTTATTTATTTAATAGGCTATGTTTAATGTTTTAAAGTTTGGTTTTAATTAACAGAAGGATTTTTTTTAAATGTTTATTATTATTAATATAATAATTATATGTAAATACAAAAAATATATAGATAGATATTATTTTTACGGGGAGAAATAATTCTGAATCTGGCAAAAGAATTGCAATTGGCAGGATAGATTATTTTGTCTAAATTGCAATCAGTGCACCCCTATTAATTTTTCTACAAATATTACTGCACACACTAGGATATAATATTAATTGAGAATCTCAAATGAGACCAAGATGACATGCACAAAGGTAATTAGAGCGAAATGCAAGGGTTAAGGTTATGCAAGTTTTCAATCATACTTTGTGTGCTGCCAAATTTATTTTTGTGCTACTGATTTTTTTCACTTGCTTCCACCAGTGCTACCACCTAAAAAAATAAGCGTACAGCCCTGACCTAATAAAGGGCCGGTGAGTGTATGTCATTAACTCAGAGCTTTTAAGCAAGGCACTTATTAACCAAGACTTAAGTAGGTTTTCATCATATTGATGGGTCTGAAGTTGATCTCCAGCATACACGCTGTGTTAAACCCATTGCTGAATCAGTGAAGGCCTTCAAAAGATTAGAGGTCAAAGGTAAAGAGTCCCTCAGCTTCATTCTAACTCACATCTAAATGTCAAGCAAGGCAGAACACTTAAATGAGCATGTGCATGTAAAAACTGGGTCGCTTATAAATCAAGATCATACTGGCTGAGAAACTCAAAGGGTAAATGATAAACATGCTGGAAGGAAGTCTAAAGAAAAATCGCAAAGCCACTAACAGCCTACTATTATAATACTGTAATAGGATGCAAAGAATCTCTAAACAAATTCCTGACAGCACTATTTGCATTATTCGTGACGCCACATGTGCTGTGTGTTTTGCAAAACAAGATGAATGCCCAACAGCAAAGCAATGCGTCTACATCCCGGACAAGGGTTTGTCTCTTGTACACTCCAGCAGGCTACTGTACTAAGTGCTTCTCAGCTCTCTCCAGTTTCACTCAATGCCTTATGACACCCACTGCCTTTGTTCTCGTCTGCGGGATTACACACAGAGAATTTCCCACAGACAGTTCCACCGTTGACTCAGACAGGCATGTCTTAACTTGGCTGATTCCTCTCTTCCATCTCTCACATGATCCTGAGACTTATTTACAAAAGGTGGAGTCAGTGATTCTGGGGAACGCCTGTTCTCACAATCCAATCTGGTGTTAGTACACAGCCTATACGCTTAGGCTCTGTAAACTAGTATGTAAACAAAGGGGGCCCACCGTAGCTAGAAACATGCCCGTTTACAGAGCCTGGGCTGTGAATTAGCACCAGATTTTTGTTAAACCCCTCCTCCCCCCCACACACACACACACACAATACGAACAGATTAACAGATTTTGACAAAAGATGATTTTGACAACAACCGTTCCCCAGAATCGCTGACTCCACCTTTGAGTCAACAACTGCAGTGTCATTGCAGTAAACAGGTCCCTCCATCCCTCTGTGTCACCAAAGGAAGAGGACAATGAAACCATGGGGACAACAATCAAACAGGGTGCGGATGAAAAACAGAACAGACTTCACTAAAGGGCCGGCTGACACAAGACAACATTCAGTCAAAGTAATAACACCATGCTGTCTCTTCTTCTTGGCTTCTGACAGGTGAAATGGATGTGATGCTTGTGAGCTTATAGCAGCTTTTAGCTTCCGGTGTCTGTGGAGACACAGGCTTTTGTCGCATTTCTTTGGAACAGAGTTGAGTCCTGACTCTTAAGTCAAAATGAAATGAGACTGCCGTGAGTGAAACGCCACAGCACCATGACAACAGAGCAGAATAATTCCTATGTCCTGAGTGACTGTGTTTAACGTTTGGAAGTAGTGATTGGGTTTGAGCAGTGGGGAGGAAGACAGGACTTCCTGAAGGGCTTTGTACTTTAACGGTAAAAAAAAACACAAAAAGAAAGGAGTACAGTGGGAACATTGTCGCAACACCAGGCATTCTAGTGGGGTAGTGCTCACACTGGAATTGACTTATTTTGGTGAGAGCAGCAGCGGGATAATCTTAAAACACAAATCCTGTCTGAAATCAGCCTAATCCTCTTTATATGGCTCATTTTCTGTCTGAAGTTTCTAAGGACTTGCCTGGGTACGCAATCACCCTACTGCTCTGTATGGAAAAAACTGAGACTTATCAGCTGCTAAGGGCAAGGGCACACTCTGATAAGCAAGTAGGCCTATACGCACTTATTGGAAATTACTGAGTCCTTCCTTGTTCTACTTTGCCTCACATAGGCTACCTGCTTTATAGGTAGGCTATGCTACAGCAACTACTTATGCTTATACATCTCTATCATTGTTATGTTGTAAGCAATACTTATTATAGGCCTGCTTGTACACTGAGCTGGTTAGTGATTCATGTTTAAGATAAGGGTGTTAAGTTTCGTTTTCCTTGGTATATCGGTCTACCTGTGCCGAGTCAGAGACGTCAGCCTTTAATAACTGTGTGAGCGCGTGACGAGCCGTTTGAAAAGAGTGTTGAAGCTAGGATACAACTTACATTTCAATTGTATTTCTTAAAATGACTCAGCATAGGTGTTGCCAATAAGAAAAACGTGTTCTTCTCCCCTATTGCTAAGCATAGAGGCTCTTCTGCTGGCTGGCCAAAGACCAGCTTTTCTGAGCAACACTGTCGCAAACTGGGAACCGTCTCGTGCTAAAACTTCAAGACAATGCTTGCCCCTCCTCAGCCCCAAGGTTAACCATTTGTACCTTGTTGGAGCTTTACGGACATTAAACTTCGGTAGACAACACATTGTATATGGTTCAATTTTAAACCCGTTTTGAGGCAACCATTTTCATAACTGTAGCGAGCGTAGCCTATGTTGAAAAAACACAACAAAGGGTTGAGAGGAGGGGGAGAAAACACGGCGACCGCGGAAAAAGGAGTCAGTAGCTAACGTTGGACTATAAAAGCGACCAGCTCCACATACCTCATCCATCTCCTGGACCATTTTTGTCAGCTTTTCGTCGTCCTCCAGATATTCGTTGAGTTGAGTCATCGAGTGGTCGCTAAACTTGTTGGAAAAACTAGACATTTTAGCTCTTGTTGTGTGTTCCTCCCTCGGCCACGGTCCCACTTCTCTCCTCTGTGATTGTGACAGCTGACTGACTGAGCTTCCCTTACAGGAAGTAGTCACAGAAGACACAGGCCCAGTGCTGCCTTCACGTGCACTCAGAAACTCCACATTGGGCGACCATTGAGAAATATTCCAAGTGTAGCACGAGCTTCCTCAATCTTTTACTAAAGTCGACATTAACTAGGCTAATTATTTACGTTATATTTACATACAGAAAAATGCCTAATTTAACTTTGGCGGCAAAGCAGCAGGGCTAGGCACATGTATTGTGATATTTTTTTATTAGAGTCTAAAATACAGTAGGCTATATAAAGAACTCCATGTTCAAGAATCCATGTTGAATCTAAAAAGGGAGACTTACGAGAATACATTAAATGCAGCATTTGGTATTAATCCAACCTTTGCATTTGTTTGCATACAGGCCAAAATGCAATATATTTTTTACAGTGTTCTTTACAAATGTTTTTCATTTACAGCAATGTACACAATTACATTATGCATTTCTAGTATCATAGATTCAATTTGACCATAGACAATCCATAGTATATAGTGCATTCAGTTCAACAGACAAAAGGCACCTATCTTCTCTTTGCAGCCATTACAGCACACAGCAACAAACGATATAGCTGAACACACAACAAATTTCCACACCTGCAATTGTAAAATAAATATTTAAAACACAAACCCTGAGAAACACTTCAGAGTAGGACAAAGAGGTATTAAAAAAAACACAAACTTATACAGTACATCGATAACATATTTTCTATTCTCAAAGCTCTATCAGTTAGTGATACAACTGGCCATTGATTCAGCCATTATTTCTTTGATATTTATTGATAGTACATGCTCTAGACTATCGTTTTTAACCTCATAATGCTACTCCGTTTGTCATGATTAATTCATAAGTGAATTGAACCGATTCGGAAATGCAAAGTTGATCCAATTCCACTTTAAAATATATCAAGATCCTGGATTTAAGTGTTTGAGTGTTTTAAGTGTTCTGAGGTCCCAATTGTGATTGTGGACCTCAGTTACGCATTTCCACACATTGCAGTTCATTGTCAATTTGTCAGTAGCGCATGTTGATCTCTGACTCACTGGCGCTGCTTGAGTTGCTCTGTCTTCTGCGCTGCCTTGCACCGTCAGACTTCCAGCTCTCCTTGTCCGTGGGGTTGAGGACCTCGGCCCCTGTCTCTATGCCCAGGACCTGCCTCTGCACCAGCTTGTAGTACAGCCCGCCGCTGGCCATCAGCTGACTGTGGGAGCCCTGCTCGGCCACACAGCCCCTGTCTATCACTATGATGTTGTCTGCCTTCTCCACCGTGCTGAGCCGATGGGCGATCACCAACACCGTGTGCTCCTTCATGATGTTGTTCAGAGCCTGCTGGACCTGCAACAGACATGGGGAAAAATAATGACCACATAACTGTTGTAAATATTGTTCATCACATTGCACATTTAATGTGTTTACTTTCAATTGGATTTACATATACGGTTTCATTTTGTACCCTTGCACTATTTAGTATTTAGAATGTATTTACTGTAAATGTTGTTTATATTGTTTATCTTTATCTTATTGTATTTTCCTTTATTGTTCCTATTGCACCGTGGGTTGGTTATATACCACATTTCCATAAGGGCCCGACTGATATATCGGCTGGCCGATTTAATCGGCCGATAATAGCACATCTCTGAAAAATCGGCATTCGGCAAAATGGCCGATTTTTTTACGATTTTTTTTTCTTCAAGCAAGTATAAGTATAAGAATTGACAATAGTTTGACTTGACCCTGACATGACTGATCTCAACACACACATATTATTATAAAAGTCACTACTATAGTATTTATCCCTGCGCTAAATTACTGGATTATTTTTTTTCTTTCATCCCCTGAACACACCAACACTAGATTATGTGTTGGGCATTAGTCAGTGTAGCAGTTTACTCACAATGTGTTCGCTCTCTGCATCCAGTGCACTGGTGGCCTCGTCCAGGATGAGAACACGAGGGTTGCGGATAAGAGCTCTAGCAATGGCCACCCTTTGTTTCTGGCCCCCTGACAGCTGGGTCCCCTTTTCTCCAACATCTGTAGGGGAATCATAGGGGAGCAACAATTCAGCTGCATGACTTCATCTTTATCAAGCATTATTAATTTATTTTTTATTCCATAAAAAACATGTAATTGTACTTTTCAAATTTTCTGTGAGGTACTTGTATTTTACTTAAGCATTTAAATGTGTCGCTACTTGATAGTTTAATGAGTGCTTATTGTACCTAAATATAATTAAATGTACTTGTAATTTTACCTGAAGTGGCTCAGAGGAACTTTAGTTTTTGTTTATTCTGGCGGTCCCTTTGGACAAAAAAGCGGTAGTGTTTCTACTCCTCCAGCTGTTGTTCCTGGGTGAGCGTACCCAAAATAGTGTTCTTTTTACTGATGGTCCCGTTTGCTGATGTCATGCCATGTATGATCATCAGAGGAAAAAACAAGACTGTTTCAAAAAAGTTCAAAAGTTCCTCATAGCTACTTTAATTACAATCAGTACTTTATTTAGATCACTGCATATAAGTTAGTTTGAGGGCAATGCAATCATTATGTTATAGTAATAATAGACTCAGGGAAGTCTTGCAAGTGTACATGCAGACGCAGTATAAAAATAAATCAATCAATCAACCCCTCACTAGCAGCAATAATACTAAATAGATTTCCTTTTCTATCTAGCTTGTCATTACTCATACATGAATGTCTCACTCATTAATAATAAACATGTATAATAATGAATTACTTGTCTCATAGCCTTTGGGCAGGGCGCTGATAAACTCATGAGCATTAGCCTTGGTGGCGGCCTGCACCACAGCCTCTTTGGGGATGTTGGTCAGGCCGTATGTGATGTTGTCCTCCACTGTCCGCGCAAACAGCACAGGCTCTTGGCCAACGAGAGCCACCTGCAGAAAGACAATAACAAACGGATGGCTGTACTTATGGGTAGAGAAAGGCTGCTTTATTTCAGTCCTCTCATACCATTGAGGCGACATGTTCTTCATTTCTACTAACAAGGGGACTATAGCTTTTTGCGTTCATCTCTCATACGCCGTCCTGCTGTAATAAATATTCATCACAATACCTAGTTTATTATGCCACGGATTGTTTGCTAAGAACTACAGTGTCCAGCTGTTTTAGGAAATGACCTAGCTTTTTAGAGAAGTGAATTACAAATACAGTATGTGACTTTTAAAAAGATACAGTCTTTAGAATTGGATTTTTTTCAGAACAGGCTATAATATTTATAACTATGTTTTAATCTGTGTATAATGTAATAAGATTATTTTATTTTTTTCATTAGAATGAGCCTTTTATATCTACATTAGGAGTGGGGCACACTGCCATGTTTCTACAGTAACACAGAAAAGACTAACTAACTTCTTGTCCTTGAAGGCCACTGTAGCTACTGTAGATTATCCGAAAGGCAAGCGTTGCAATCAAAATCTCACACTAAAAGCTGTGCAATACTCCGATACTACACACTGTACCTTTAACATTTTAACGTTTGAGGGTTTTAGCCCTGACATCAGTGTTTTATCCTTACATAAAGGACATGTTGTCCTTACACAGACCTTGGAGTGGAGGTAGTCGTGCTGGAAGACATTAACAGGCTTTCCATCCAGGAGCACTTGGCCCTGCTGAGGGAGGTAGAAGTTCTCCAGCAGACTGACACAGGAGCTCTTCCCACTGCCTGAAGGTCCCACCAGGGCCGTCACCTCCCCGGGCCGCAGGGTGAATGACACTCCCTACGAAACACACCCCAATCAGAGAGGATTCTTCATTATTCAGACTTTAAACATTTCCCCGGCATACGAAGTCGGGGAATGTTGCCACCGGTAATGTTGACTTAAAATCACAAAGCATTACAATCTTCACATTAAAATAGACTTAGATGAAGATAGATAAGACATTGACTTTTAATTTGCTTTCATGCCATAATGTGCCACGACGCCTCTGTAGCACACAGTGGACTGGAGAATATCTTGAAATCGTCCTTTGAACTGAATCGGGGAACCGTTTTGAATCGAGAATTCATTTTGTATCGAGTCGTGTCCCCCAAGATTTGGAATCGAATCGTGGGATTCCAAAAGATTGACAGCCCTGACAGACCATATACAGTACTAGTGGAAGAGAGAGTTTTGAATGTAGAACAAACCTTGAGAATATTAGTCTCGGGGCGTGTCGGGTAGGCAAACGTGATGTCTTTAAATTCGACCACACCGGAGCACGTTTCTGGAGCCTCCAAACCGTCCGCTAGGTGTTTGGGTTCCCTGTCCAGGTACTCGAAAACCTTCTCAGCAGCTCCCACTCCTTGCATGAGGCCCGTGTACACAGACGAAATACTCTGGAAGACAAACCTTGTGTGTTAAAAAAAGGGGGGGGGGGGGTAGGCCTTTTCATTCAGGAACACGATGAAAAGAAAACAAGACAGCATCACAAACCTCCATACATTCTCCCAGTTGGAGCATGTATATGAAAAAAGATATCAAGGCTCCGCTGCTCATCTGACCGCTTACTACAAGATGGCCGCCATAGTAGAGAACCGCAACCTCTAAAGCAAGCTCTGAGATCTGAAAAACACACAGAAAAAACTATGTTGACGTCACACACACAGTCACACACATGTTTAAGGTGAGACAGTGCAGGAAAAAATATTGTTTGTTTTTTAGCACTTTGGCTATTATGCTTCCATACCATCTGTACTAATATAAACTAAAACGTCCAAAGTGTAAATTTAGGTGTTTATTTGATTAAACCTCGTCTCTCTGCGTCTGTATTTTTCTACTACACAGCCATCTTTAAAAGCCAAGATTTAAACGTTAGTTTTATATTCAATAATCTAAAACAAAAATCGCAACTTCTGAAGCACTTTAATCCACCAACATTTCCAGAATCATTCTTTGTATTATCATATAGGTTATCACGGAAGTATTTGTCAATACATATGTTGTTTATTGCCTGATAAATGGTATAGTTTGTTCTTAAAAACATAAATAATATACAATAAATACAAAAATTCATGGTTTTAATGTAATTAATCAACTTGCAAAGTTTCACGATGGTCTATGAGTATCTATAGGTAAAATAAATGACCCTATTCTACTGTGTCTCGCCTTACATGAAAACAGAATTAGAGCTGTGCATTTCATTTGAATGAGGAGCAACTGCTGACACCTACACAACTGGACCACATGTAGCAGGCGTAGGCCAGGGCTTCCTTCTTGTTGAGCAGGAACATAGCCCACAGCTTGGCGTAGTATGAGTCCGCCTCCCCACACTCGTTGGAAAAGCTCCGCACTGTCCTCATGGCAGAGATGGTTTCCTCCGCTACTTTATTGGCCTCAGCCAGGGTCGTTTGCACTTGTTTGGTCAATTTCTGGAAGACAAAAAATAAAACATACAAACATTATCTTTTTTCAGGGGTGCCCTGGCAGTCGGGACCCTAAGCAACCGCTCATTTTGCTTATGGCTTGGGCCAGCTCTGCTGACCAGTGACCACTATAAGCGGGTGGGTAACTTGGAGGCAGGCTGTCCTGCCCACCCAACAATACAATTAGAAGCAATGCATGGTAATGGCATGTTCTTTAGTATTAATTAATTGTCTGAATATTATTTGACATTTTCTTGGACAGCGAATGAACAGGTCCGTCCGATAGTGGGTCTGGATTTCCACCAAAAAAAAAAAAAAGAAAAAAAGAAAAAAAAAATTGATCCCTGGTTACCGCCGGCCCTGATCGTGTTTAAGTTTAAACAATAATTCGTATTTATTAAAGCAATCCCTAAAACTCACATGAACTGGAGGGCTGTAAAAACAAAACTGAACGTGGAGAAAGCCTGGAGCAGCCACGATTGGACTGCTTGAGTCCAGGACTCCTCCCACCCCCTACCCTATGCCCTGAACCCCCTAAACTATAATGAAACCTATGGATCATTTACTTAACAGCCCCCCATTAAATAAACAGGCCATGCCTCAAATACCGGCAGTAGAGCCCCCCCCCCCCCAAATCAGGACACCTGAGAGCGGAGAGGAGGAGGGAACAGGAGAAAAGAGCAGAAGGTGGGAGGCATTAAAGACTGCTTTACCTTGTAGTATTCCCCGTAGAGTTTAGAGACCAGGGCGATGAAGGGGAAGCCCATGACCGTCACCATGGTGAGCTTCCAGGACATCCCGAACATGAAGATGAAGAAGCCGGCGCCCTTGATGGAGCTGCGCAGGAAGATGTTGACATTGACAGAGATGAGGTCGCTCACCTGGGTAGTGTCCGCCGACAGACGTGATATGATGTCACCTGCAGGGCCATGTGACATATGAACATAAGATGTTATAATCATTATATAATAATGTAATGCTTTTTGTGTTAAAAGGTGCAGTCTTGGATAACGCTTGTTGACAAAAAAATCACTTTTTGCCAAAATCATTGCATTTTTCCACATGATCCACCACCTGTCCGTACTGTGTGTGCAATGAATTTTTTTTTGGTGTGAATACACAGCATTGGCTCTGTAGACTGGCATGCCAACAAAGGGAATGGAAACAAAGGGGGCCCACCATAGCTGGCAACATTTCCATTTACAGAACCTAGACTGTGGACTGATACAATCAGATAGATTTTTTTTCACAGCACTAAGCACACACAGTACGGACAGGTAGCAGATCGTGAGGAGATATTCACTGATTTTGCAAAAAAAGAAATTGACAACAAGCGTTCTCAGAGAGAAGGGGTGTGTCCCTGTATCACCTGTGTGGTTTTCGTCAAAGAAGGCAATCTCCTGCCTCATCAGGGTTCTGAAGAGGTGATTCCTGAGGCGCAGGTTTAGTCTGGACATGGTCAGGGTGAAGACTCCTCCACGTACTCCCATTGCCAGTGAGCTGAGGAGGTGGTAAAGTCGTCAACCATCTAAATCTGACATTTCTCGGGTTAGGCACAACATGTGACATTTGGACACCCTGCCTCCAAGTCTAGTAGAGCAGCGTTGTCATCAATTCAATTCATTTCAGTTTATTCAAGAAGGGGACAGTGCAAATTAATAAAACACATGATCATACATGGGTTAAATAACACGCTCTTTCCTGACCCGTCCAGTCAATGAGGGCAAACAGTAAATATCAAACTATTCAAAATTACCATTGCGATGAATAAAACATTAAAAAGGTAGTCATTGATTCTGGAGAACGCTTGTTGTCAAAATCACTGAATAGCTCTCCACAATCCGCTTACCTGTGAATAACTGTGTGTGCGCTGAAAAAAGAAATGTGTTAATACACAGCCTCAGTAAACTGATATCATATATGAACAAAAAAGGTATGGGCCCACCACCATAGTTGGCAACATGTCCATTTACAGAGCCTAGGCTGTGTGTATAAACACTGGATTTTATTTTCAGTGCACGCACACAGGTAAGGGATCGTCAGAAGATATCCGATGATTTTTGACGAGAAGGGATTTTGACAACAAGCGTTCTCCAGAAATCGCTGACTCCACTTTTAGGAATCCTGGTATGCTGATCTGAAATTATAGTGGAACTCTAAGAACAGTTGATTTTGAAACATGATCAATGTATCATGATGACATAAGCCTACTGCGTTGCGTCCCAACCCCTTCCCCTCACAGAGCGGACACCCACCTGACTATGGCCAGCACTGACAGCGTGATCACGGGCTTAACAAAGAACTCCATGCTCTGGTGAACCACGATGCTGTCTATGGCTTGTCCGTAGTAGTAAGGTATGAAGGCCTCACCTGCAGGTTACAGACAGAGCAGGAGTGGGAGGTCAGGGGGGAGGGGGGCTGATCGCATGTGTAGCTCTTTATTAGCAGAATCAGGAAATGCCCCAGAAACTGACAAACAGTAGGTTAAGAGTAGAGCTGAAACAATAAGACTATAGTGAATAGGGTAACACTTTTAACTTATAGATATCATCATGAAACTTTGCCAGCTGATAACTCAAATGAAATCATTTCAGTTAAGGTTTGACTAAATATGAACATTTATCATTTATTTATCTTATTTGCATCTCTGTAAAAAAAACTCAAATCTAGATGTTGGACAAAACCAGAGCTTAAATCTTAATATCATGTTTACCACATATTAGTGTCCAAAGTTATTACAAAACAGATCTTGGATCGAGCATTTTTAAATTTTATAAAATCATTAAAAAACAATATGTACAGGTGTTCAAAATGCATTTCCAATCCAATTTCTGTGAGTACATTTGTAAGTTCAGTTGAGAATACACCTTAGAAAATGTTCACTTCTCTGACACATCCAAAGTAACATAGTGCACCTTTTAAACTGTGATGGGACTGGCTTGTATTACAACGTGGAGAGGACACTCACACACAGCAGAGATGAGGAGGAATAGGACGGCCACAGACAGCAGCCCCCCGTCTCTCCGGCAGTAGGCCAGCAGGCGTCCCAGTGTGGCCCCAGAGCTGCTGCTCTTCTCCTGGCTTCCCTCCTCGTCATTGGTCTCAGCTGCTGTGTCCACCAGCACCTCAGTGTCCTCCTCTCTCTCTCTCCCTCCTCCTCCTCCTCCTGTACTCTTCTGACCGCTAGCTGCTTTGGACCCTTTCCCCAGCACCTCCCAAAACAGCATGACACCCAGAGACGAGGCACACGTCCAGCCTATGAGGCTCATGCACCAGGGCCGGTGGCTCAGGGGCTTGGGCTCGGAGAGAAGCAGCATTTTGGCCAGGGCGTAGGTGATGAAGACCAGGCAGACGAAGAGGACGGGTGTGGTGAGTTGAGTGACCCTCCGCGGGCCGTCCCGTGGGTTCCACAGCACCCCTATGGAGGCTCCCAGCAGGAGGCAGGCCCGGAGCAGCACCAGGCCCCACATGTCCAACACCGACTCCTGGATGTTAAAGTCCAGGGCGTCCTTCCTGAACCAGCCCCAGTGGGACCCATGAGTGAACAGGACAGTGGACACAGCCAGGTCCACCAGGGTGTACAACACGGTGCAGCTCACACCCACTGCCTTGATGGCCATGCTAGTTCTAAGGAAGGCAGAGTTAGACAATAGTTAGGGTGATATCCAGCAGCTTTAAACGGTGGGGTGAGTGATTGGGGAATGAGTATTCTCACAATCACTTTTAGTCAAAATCAGTGAATCTCCTAATGGTCCGCAACTGTGTGTGCACGCTGAAAAAAATTATCCTGTTAATAGACAGCATAGGCTCTGTAAACTGGTATGTAAACAAAGGTGACCATCACGGCCGGAAACATGCCAGTTTACAGAGCCTAGGCTGTGTATTAACCCTGGATTTTTGTTGTTGTTGCGAATACTAAAAAAATGTCTAGGATATTTGACATATAGGGGAGAGTGGCCTAAGTTGTGCAACTTTTCACTCAAAGTGACTTTAAAGTAAGGCCTTGACACTAAAGTCTCCAACTCAAATATGCACATATATTTCAGGGTGTTGTGCATCCCTGGCAATAAAAACTTTGGATCTGGAATAAACTGTTGAAGAAATACAAAAAAAAGTTGTCTTGTTGCACAACTTGCCCCCGGTGTGGTGTAAGTTGTGTGGTTGGAAAGAATACCATGGGGTAAATTGTGCCATTGCTATACATCTCATAAACTGTAATGCAAGACAAATCCATTAGACAATCACTTATTTAAGGTTTATTTAAGGTAAATAAAGTAAATAGTTGACAAAGATTGAAGGACAATTTTCTTAAACAAGGCCTAGCAGATCTAATGGTTTTACCTGCAAAGCTCACAATGACAAAGTCACCATCATCATCTTTCTGGCCATCTGAACTCTCATCAGTGGTGTCGTTAAGTGGAATTGAGATGTCACTCTCTTCTGAGCTACTGTAGACAATCACTTTCTTTTGGTGACCAGCGTATACAGCCATGCCACTGGCACAACTCTCAGAAATGTACTTTGCACTAGTTGCTCTGTGCTTGTGGAACCAACTGCCACCTGACAAATGTGATTCCCCCTACATTTCTGCCTTTAAATCAAGGCTCAAAACCCATATGTACACCCTGGTGTTTCCTCCCCATTAACTATCTTACCTCTGCACTACTATCTGTGTTTATGTGGATGTATGGGCTTTACGTCTTTTATTTTGGTTATTGTTATTTTACCTTCATTGTTTACCTACTGAATGCACTATGTACAGCACTTTGGACAGTGCAAACTGTCATAAATGTGCTTTTATAAATAAATTTTACTTACTTACTTATAATTCACCTAGGCCCTTTGGCACAAATCACCCCAATCCCAGAAATTTGGATAATAAGCATGATGCAGCAATTTAGGGCTGACATCGTGCTAACTGTATAGACCCAAAATGTAGCATAACAAAGCACTAAAACATGTGTCAAATGTTTTCAAACTTGTCTATAATTGTTCAGACACAATAATCAAAAAACCTTGATCATGGAAATTTTACTTTGAAAGGCAAAACACAGTTTTTTTAGCTTAAATGTGCTTATATCTTATTCCTTGTGTCTCCCTTCTTAACAGGATGAGTCAAATGGATGGCTCTTTTTAAATATGTGGTCACATTTCCAATTTCTTCCACGGTTTTCTAGAAACAAGGGGTGGCACAACTTCCAAAATGCACAACTTAGGCCACTCTCCCCTACTAGAAAACAGTTATTGTTTATTATTTACAATTTGGCAGAAATTACAACATCTCTCCAATGCCTCGAAACTAAAGGGGGCTAGGCTATAATAAAAATGGGGGTCGTTCCATAAAACTAGTAAGCTAAACTTTAAAGGCCTACTTCGAAGGAATATGAAGGTGTATTGAATTCTATTGAGATCCTATGTAAATGTGCGAAAAAAATTGAAATCGGTTCATCCTAGCCTGAGAAAAGGCAGAAAGAGTGTTTTTTTAACCCTATATTTCTCTTTCTCGTGACACCACAGAAAGAGAAATATAGGGTTAAAAAAAACTTACTTTGTAAATATTACTGTGATGTCTTTTACTGTGACATCACAGTAATATTTACAAAGTAAGTTTTTAAGGCCTTTAAGCTGTCACTGTGGTGTAAATGACTGTCCAGTTGCAACATCCGCCTCTCATAAGAAAGGTCCCTGTGTGGTCCCACTATATTCCATTAGGAGCTAGCTGTGGATTGGACGTAAACTATAAGTAGGCTTACGTCAGGTTTCAAACGCTTCCGTGTTCTTAAATTCCTTTAGGAAGTCCAGCCGGGTGTCCACGGCGGGGACAGTAACAACAGTAAATGTGTCCTTCTTTTCGTCTTGCTAAGAGACCGCACCTTCCACGTCTAATACTAAACTCAAGTTGGGTTTGAAGAAGTGAAGCTAGCCTACATTAGTCATAGTGGAGTGGACGCCGGTATCAAATATCGTCTATTTAACAGAAGTTTCACGCTTTGCAGAACTGACAACCAAGAAAAAACGACCAGTACCACAGAATGTAGTGACAAAAATGCGCACGCGCTTATGGAGGCTTAAAGAATAGGCTAGATATTGTTGGTGCTATGAATCTGTAACGTGAGCATTAACCACACAGACACAACTGGGACAGCTTAGAGTCGCTATTATAGGCTAGGCTACGGGAATACAGAGTATCTACCTTGTCGTTGAATGAATTAAGGGTCAGCACGCTCGGACGTCCAGGGTCACATTCAAACTGCCAGTCAGGCGCCTGTCCCGTACATGATGGTAAATTGGGTTAGTGCTTGTATAGGTCCATGGGTATAACTCTCTGACCGCAGTTCAGTTGTTGCCTGGATGTAGCATTGGCTGTGGCTCCTCCCACCAGGTGTTTCAGTGAGTGTTGTGTTCTAGAGCTGCGGGTGAAATGATATCTTATTTTTTTCGTCTTCTGTTGTAATGATATTAAATCCCATTAAATTAGAACTAGTAGTATGGTGGTAATAGATTCAAAATGAATTGATTAAAAAAATCGAAATCACTTTTTGTCAAAACTAATGAATATTTCCTCAAGATTCCCAAACTGTCTATAATGTGTGCGCCGAAAAAATAATAAATCTATCTATGTTGCAGGCTACTTTGGCCCCCCTTTGTTTACATACCCTTTAAATAACCATTTACAGAGCCTAGGGCTAGGCTAGCCTGTGTTTTAACACAATATTTATCTTCCAGCACAAACACATTACGTACAGGTAGCCGGCCGCTAGCGAATGGTGATCTGATATTCACCGATTATGTTTCAAATGAATGCCCAATCCTATTTTAACTTTCACATATCTATCGGAATACATGTGTTATCAATAACTGAATACAAATAAAGCTACTACTAAACTAACATTTGGAGATTATTATTATTTTTTTGCAATGACCCAAACTACTGTATCTAACAAATGATTTGCATATTCTCAAATTATCCACTCATTCAGACTATCTGTGTTTGTGTGTCAACTATTACACCTTGCAATGGTGATATCAGGGCAATGGTTTGTACGCAAATGTAAATCACTGTGTACTGTTATATATCCAATTCTGTTTTTCCTTTTTTGAAGGGGAGCTCACTTAATAAAACTAACAAATGCTCAATACCTTTTATTTTGAAGTACTAAGTCATAGCTTAAAAATCCATTGAATGACAAAGTTAAAAAAAAAATAAGTTAACATAATTTTCATGGGAAACGATGTTTCTTTGTAGGGGACAAAGGTTGGGAGGGGGAGGGGGGGGGCAACATTGAAACAGGTAAAACAGCCAACAGTCTGTTCAGCTGACAAAAGTGTTCGTAACACTTATCATCGCACTCATATCACCAACATCAGGGCTTCCACTGTCTCCACATAGTCCTCAGTGGA
This sequence comes from Ammodytes marinus, assembly GCF_949987685.1. NCBI lineage: Eukaryota > Metazoa > Chordata > Actinopteri > Uranoscopiformes > Ammodytidae > Ammodytes > Ammodytes marinus. Next base: position 4,792,336 of record NC_137231.1, read on the forward strand.
CATCAGACCCAGCCAGGTGATAGGCCAACTCAGTCTTTATGTCTTCCGAGCTGCTTTGCTCGGTGGCCAGCACCGTCTCGACAGGGAAAGACAGATACAAACTGTCCTTGAGTTTTTTCGGCGTGGGCAAGTCTCCCGCGCTGAATAGAGGATCTGTGATTTTAAAGGTGACAGAGGAGGACATGTTGTGTGTCCTGCGCTTGGCGTTCTTCTTCTTCTCCTGTTTGTAGGCAGCGTTCATATTGGCTAACACCTGCAAGAATAAAACACACCCACATTCAGATACAAACAAGAAATATAAAACATCTTAATAGTTTATCTCCAGATCTACCATGTTAAAACACAGCCAGTGTTGAGGAACAACTTGAACAATTCCTTCAAATTTGTATTGTATTTTATTTTTTTGTTCTACTGCTCCCAAGTGGCACAAATGGGTCAGTGGTGACCTCATGATGTTTAAACAAAAGGTCTGAACATTGAAAATATTAATATGCTCTTAACAAACTGCCCTTTTTCTCCATAATGCCATTTGTTCCTAGCCTGGCTCCGCCCGCCTACCTACTTCTGCTCAATTTTCTTTTCACTTCAGTAGTCAGTCTGGGGCTGGGGTGTATTAGTAGGGCAGATCCAATAGTTTTAAACTTCAACAGACACCCGCCTCCAAGTGAGTGAACGTTTGCCAATTACAGCAGTTCCAGACCTTCTGTACAAATGAAATTAAGTACGGTGGTCTGGTTGGACCAGGCTAGTTTGTTCCCATATTGGAAATGATATATGCACTAGATAAAGAAATGAGAACCCCCACAAAGCAGTGTCTACCACCACCGGCATCCATTGTAATAATGGCAGATGAAAATAAGGTGAATTACCAGCTGCTTGACAGAGTTTTGCTGCTCCTGCATTATGCTCATATACGTGGAGGCCTTCTCCTTGGTGGAATACATATCCTGCTCTTGGTCCTCATAACTCAGCAGGCCTGACGTCGTCTAGTAGAGGGAAATACATAATATTAGTACGCAGAAACAAAAACTAATTAGCATTATCTGCTAACTTTCGTCATGTTTACGTCTTGTATTTTTGACACTGATGTTAATAAACAGGCTCTGTCCCTGTCAAACAAATGAAAACATTTAAAAAACGTGTTGGAATATCCTATCTCGTCAATGGAGCGTTACCTCGTTGGGTAAGACGGCTTTCCTGTTCAACATGAGTGAGTAGGGGGAGAACTTGGTGGTGGGGTTAGTGGAGGTCCTGAACAGAAAGAGCACGGGGTCTAAGAAGTCATCCCAATGCGCCTGCTTCTCCCTGACCATCTGCACGATGGCCTCCTTCAGCAGGGGGCTGGTGCAGTCGTGCAGAGGGTTGAGCTGGGGTTGATCCAGAGCAGAGACCTTCTGTACAATGCTCCACCGCTCACACAGCAGCCTGGTCACCTTAAGGTTGAAAAACAACACAGCAGACATTGGACACACAGATCAAAACTGACCCCAGGACAGCACTACAACACGTCACTGATGCTTTGGTTTCCTCTGTTTATCTGAATGAACTCTGTGACTCACATCTCACCTCATCACAGAAGTCCGTGTTCTGCGTGCACACTATCGTCCTAGGGGCGCCAAACCTGATTGAGCAGAGAGCGGAAAGGGGTTTAATTTTGTGTTCAAAAAATATTGTAATACTTTTTTGAGTGTTGTTTAGAGCAGTGGTTCTCAACCTTTTTGTTGGTATTATTTATCTTTTAATTACAGAGCCTGCTTGCCAATCCCGATGCAAATTTGAATATGCAGCATAGCATTTGTAAAAAAAAAATGTAAAGCTTACACCGTGGTTAGTTTAAAATGTTGCTGCTGTTTAATATGCAGTAGGTGCAACAAAGGCAAAATTATTTAAAACTTTAGGCATGAGTGAAAGTGCAGAGGTGGTAGGCAGGGCTACAATACTGTATGGTTTTGACCCCCAACATCTTTGAGTCAGAGTTGACAAAAGTGCAACGTTTGGAAAGAAATGTAGTTATAATATGTATATGTGTGTATAATTAGTTATAACTATATCAGTACATGAATACATTATATTGACCAAGCCCTTGTTTCGAACAGAGAAAGGATTATTCAAGGTTTAGTGAATTTGTTTTACCTGTATATGCATTTGGAAATGCATCTTGCGACAGAGAGAGCATCAGTCTTTTGCATTGGAAAAGCTTCTGGCCATTTACTAAAGTAATCAATGAGGACTGTCACACTGGTGTTGCCCTGCTGCGTGTCTGGGAAAGGCCCTGGTCGAGAGTAAAAAGAACAACAGACAGCCGGTGTCAAAGTGTGGAAAGAAATTTGCCCTGCGTTCCAATTCCCTTACTTCCATACTATTTACTATGCAAGAAAAAGATTTAGGATGTCCCAATGCATGCTTGTCAATTGCAGCATGCCAAAAATACCTAGAGGCCCCACTATTCTTGACATTTCTCGACATTATGAAAAAAAAATCTTATTTATCTGATTTTTTTTCTCTCTCCTGTGGCCCTAAAACCCTTCGATGTCAAAGAAAATATCTTTGGATGGAATTATTGGAATGAATGAGCAAAAGAATAACCTATAATGTCAATCCCAACGATATCCCAAGGTGCGTCCACTTTGATAGGCCGCACGGTCCTTGCCATGTTTTTACTCCTCTCTGTGTGCTGACAGGTCTCACATACTTTGATCTGAAACAGGTATGCCAAAGGTTAGACATTAGTATTATGATGCAGAGGTGGAATGTATCCAAGTACAGTTACTTAATTACTGTACTTTAAGTACAAGTTTGAAGTCCTCGTACTAAAAGGAATGCTTCACCCATACGGAACCGGCGTTCTATCGTTATAGAATCGCTATTATAATCAAATGAATGAGGTTTTTCTTCCCCCAGTCTTTCCTCAGTCTTCCCTTGGCCCAGCTGTCCTGTTAATCCTAACCCTAAATTTTTACTGATGTGATGTCACATTAGTAAAATGTAGGGTTAGACAGTGAGACCACAAAAGACTCTTTCTGCCTTTTCTCAGGCTAGGATGAATCGATTTCAAAATTTTTTGCACATTTATACTACATAGGATCTCAGAGTTCAATACACATTCATATTCCCACCGGTGAAGTAGGTCTTTAACTTGTGTATATTCTTTTTTTATGAACTTGAACTACAATCCACTACAACTCAGTGGGAAATATTCAACTTTTTACTCCGCTCCATTTATCTGATGATTTAAGTTACTAAGTACTTTACCAATTAAGATTGTTTGCCCACGAAACATATGAAGAGTTTATAAAATATTGTAGGCTATAAACCAAACACTGACACAAATTAATAGACTATTGAGTCTTTCTTGACGAAAGCCATTTAACATGCAAATATGTCATACCTTTTACTACTTTAAGCACATTTTCCTGATAATACTAACATACTTCTACTCTTAGGTAACGTAAATGCAGGACCTTTACTTGCACCAAAGTACATTACAGTTTAGTATTTGTACTTTTACTTAAAAGGTGCTGTAAGTGTGATAAAACATGATAAAAACGATCAAAACAGACATTGGGAAGGATTTTTACCTGCTCTGCCATTGTAGGCGAATAAACATTCACCCATCTCTTGCTCTGCGGTTGCACCGGCAGTGAGACGGATGTCGGTTTGTAGCTTTCTTTCTTATGATTGGATACTACTTTCGGGATCCCTGAACAATTTAATTTGCCGATTACATGCAGAGCGGGTGACGGAGAGATCGGAGGTATGAAACGCGCACACTATATAAGTGATCACTGTATGAATATAGAGCGATTTTAATATGTATATTAACCTAAATATATTGAGTATATCCAGTATGGTTAGTACAGTACAAAGTGTGTGAGTGTGTGTGTGTGTGTGTGTGTGTGTGTGTACCCAGTCCACTACATCCTTGATGATGCCCAGCCAGTAGAAGTTGCTCTGGATCCTGTGGACAGTCTTCTTCTGGCCCAGGTGATGGCCGATGTCGTTGAAGTGACAGTCCAGGAAGATCTGCCTCTTCCTCTCCGCCTCTATCACCACCTCCCTCTTCTCGTCTTTTTTTGGTCCCACGTAGTACAGCTTTCCCTCTAGAAGAATGAAGGGATGAATGAATGAATGAATGAATTAATGGGGCAAGGGAGCGGGACATGCCGTCAAACTATTTTGGTATTCTTTCCCGACGTATAACATGTTCATGAACACTACTTTAAGTATAGAACCGAGAGAGTACAGAGAGAACCACACACTAGTTTGATTTAAAAAAAGATGCATTTAATGTTGTCTTGCTAATCTTGATTGGTACGACACACATTAGCTACTTGGAGCTGCTGAAAGCAGTTGGGGAGTAGGGGTCCATCCCTGAGTTAAGCAGAGATTCTACTTACAAACATCACTTATCTGAGTCGACCACTACTCTCGATATTGTAAACTTTTATAAACATTCATAATTACCTCCATAATCCTCTTCAACCTAAGCATACGTTGGCACATAACTGGAGTCAGTTAAATGAGTTGTGTACAGGACTGGTAACAGAAAACCACTCAGTTGGTCAAACACATTTTGATATTAGATTATTTTGTCCTACGAGGTAAAAACTTGCCGACAAGCACTGGGATTTTAAATTGGCAGTGTTATATGCCGTTTTATGAATGGACGAACTTTGTGATGCCAACAGACGTTTACTCTACTCTGTAATGCACTCCGTTTGCATTGGTAAATAGAGGTCTGAAAAAAAGCCCCGACCTACCATCAATTATGAATTTCTGGGCGTATCTTTTGAGGTTCTTCTTTCGTAGAGGACTCATGGTCTGAGGGAAGCAGCCTTTAGCCACGAACGTGTAAATGTCTCCGAGTTTATTGGAGCTGGACTCCACCACCTCCTCCTCGGCCACCTGCAACGACTCTACGCTCAACATGTCCGCTCTGAACACACAGCCACACACACATACACACCTCACCTCAACAGACATTCATTATGCTGGTTCCCAAACGACATTTTCAGCAACAGAGCTGGCTGCTGCTGCTAACGAAGACAGAAAGTCCACAACAGAATCACAACAGGAACAAGTGTGCTCGTTCTTTCTCTTCTTCTATTTTCACATTTATCCCGTTGATATCCATTTGTTTTTTAAATGGCGCCCCCCGATGGACAACCACTGGAATTTCTTCCCATGGGACCTCTGGGCGTCTAGTTTGAAAGATTATAACGCTTGACTATAACGCAATATCTAGGCTATTTCTCTCGGTTGAAATCATAGATAAATACAATCTATGGTTGAAATACTGTGTATTTATGTCAGCACGCTTCTCCCCTCTAGCTGTCATTATTGTAATTCTACAATAACATAGCTATTAGCCGACTACACCCTAAAGATAAGAAACAAAAGTAAGAGATACTTTAAAAATGTGGATATGCACTAGAAAGCATCGAACTAGAGTGTGTTTCTTTCTGAGGATGCTAATGTTCATACAAACATTTAAAAAATAGGGTACAAAATCTACAGACAGGGTTTGAGTATTTTGAATATAGATATGCCAGAATGCATAAGGCAACATCAAAATAGAGGTTGGCTAAACATTTATTCCCGGGTGAGGATAGTATATAGTGGCATGTTTTTATTATTAAAACATTTGTTTTCCTACCACTAAAAGCTGTGTAGTTTTGGATTTGTGGAGATTACACTTATTTTGAAGAAGACAAACAGGAAGTTCCGTTTCTGTCGCTGCTGAAACGGAAGTACGTAGTATTGACGGAAGTATAGAGTCGTGTAGTGTCCTGTCGCTTGTCAGTCACAGTCCTGTTGGCATTACAATGTTTCTCTGCGTGTTTCTTTAAAGTCGGTCTTTTTAAACAGCCAGTTATGACAAACGACAACCAGGTTAATCGTCAGTATTATATCTGCGACTGTTTCACCACTGATAATATTTTCCTGGAGGACTATAAGCTCCATGTCCGCTTTGTGTCCGAGCAGCAGTTCAGTCTGGACTATCAAGCAGTGAGTGGATATTCATTAAACTTCTATAACAAACATAGAAACATAGTATCAGCAGTGACATGCCCGGTGTGTTACCTCTTATGACGACTGTGTTTTCTGTATAGCTGCTCAGGAGGCTTGGTTGCGTGACGGAGCGACAGTTCGAGGATGTGCTCAACAAGGTAAGAATGTGTGTGTGTGTGTGTGTGTGTGTGTGTGTGTGTGTGTGTGTGTGTGTGTGTGTGTGTGTGTGTGTGTGTGTGTGTGAGAGAGAGAGTGTGTGAGAGAGAGAGAGAGAGAGAGAGAGAGAGAGCGAGAGAGGGAGCGAGCGAGCGAGAGAGAGAGAGTGAGAGTGAGAGTGTGTGTGTAAGACTTCCATTCTCAAGTGATGCGTAGGTCACGTCATAGATTTTTGGGTGAAATCTAAAAAGTGTTGGTAATGGCTTCAAGAGAAAATAGACGTGATTTGGTGTGTGTGTGTGTGTGTGTGTCACTTTGAGGGACACACACCATACCAGACTGTCATTCATAAGGTGGCCTCTGTCTCTGTAGATCTCAGAGGAAGTGGACAGGAGGCGGCGTCTGTCTGTAACGTCTGTTGAGAGAGCCGCTGCTATAAGAGCCTCGTACCGGCCCCTCCATCCCCATGTCTACAGCCTGCAGGTAAAGCCTCTTCTGCCCTCAGCCCACTGCTATTAGTGTCATTCATAACGATGAGTCATCCACAAAACACAGCACTTCTCCACAGGAGTCCTACTTTGCACCAAAGTTCAAGCAGATTGTGGAGTTATGTCGAAGCGGGGCCGACATGGAAGGAGGTTTCTCAGACCTGCTGGGTGAAGAGGCAGGTGAGGTGCTTTCATTTCCTCTAAGTAGCTAATGTTTTCATAATCAAAGAGTGGACACTGTTTAAATTGATCAAATTAAACTTAGATTTATACTGTGTCGTGTCTCTTTTTCAGGAATATGTCTTTTTTAAATGTTGGATATATTTTGTAAGACCACGTCAACACAGTTGGACTACATCATTATTGATGAATGGAAATGTTGTGTTGAGGATCTCTACTATATTCCTTCTCTCTGTTGAAGCGCCGAGGGTGTATCGCTTCCCTGTCTTTGAGAAGAGTTTCTGTGAGGAGCTGGTGGAGGAGCTGGAGCACTTTGAGCGGTCCTCTGCCCCCAAAGGAAGGCCCAACACCATGAACCACTATGGGGTAAGAATGCATCCTCTCCTACTGGCTGAAAGAGCCCTTTATTCACTGCTCAGTCCGACATAAATCATCACACTGGGATCCCTGGGCCTACTATAGGGCCATCATAAAATATCTGGAACTCTATTAAATACGAGAGGTGATTTCCAGGCAGGAACGGGCAGGGACCTGGATGGCTTTTATAGGCGAGTCAGGATCCATTTCACAGTGACATGAATGCACTGCAGTGCCTTTAAAAATTAATTTCATTTTATAGCTCCGACTTAAAGGTGCAGTCAGCGATTCTGCTGAAGGCTTGTTGTCAAAATCACTTTTTAGAAATCAGTGAATATCTCCTCATTCTCAGCCACCTGTACGTACTTTGTGTGCGCTGAAAAAAAATCCAGTGTTAATCCAGTGTTAAGTGATTTTGACACCAAGCTTTCTCCAGAAAAGCTGGTTGCACCTTTTAAATCTGTATTGTGATCAGAAGGTTGTGGCATTAAAGGTGAAGTTGACATCATCTGTAAGTCATTTCATTCATCTTCTGTCCCCTCCAGATCCTCCTGAATGAACTGGGCTTTGACCAGGGCTTCATCACACCTCTGCGTGAGCTCTACCTGCGCCCGCTCACCTCCCTGCTCTACCCAGACTGTGGGGGCCGCTGTCTGGACAGCCACAAGGCCTTTGTGGTCAAGTATGACATGAACCAAGACCTGGGCCTGAGCTACCACTACGACAACGCAGAGGTCACCCTCAACGTTTCCCTGGGCAAGGACTTCACAGAGGGCAACCTTTATTTTGGTGACATGAGACAGGTGAAACATATGGTTAGAATGCCATTACCACTCACTGCCACAATAATAACCATTAAGATAACCACGCCTACAACCAGCACCATCTCCTACCTCAGCATTATGTACTAGGGCTTTCTCAGTCTCACAATGTTCCCAGTTGAATTGTATCTGCCTATTCAATACAGATACAGAGATTCAATTATTGGTGGTAGGCGTACTATAGGCAATCAGAAAATTTACATTGGAGTTGGATAGCCTAGGGTGGAAAGCGGTGTTTGAGATAACTAAAAACAGAGCTTTTGGTAAACGCCCTACAGAGTCGAGAATTCTGAACACTCCGTTTTTGCCTGTATTGCTTTTCACGCAGGCACGAGCCTCGCCGAGCTGGTAACACCTGTATAGATCAAAATGAGAGAGAGCCTTTCTGTTGTGTTCACTACAACATTACCACACAGAACGGAGGGGAATCAATATACTACACACAGACATATGCAGCCGTCACAATGTTCTATTACAACGTTTGACGTGATTTATTATGATTTATTATCACCACCTACTGGCCCGGCATGATTACATCAGTGTTTTGCTTTGATCAAGTTTTATTGGAGCCTCATGCACCACACTGACTGACAAAAGAAAAAAGAAAAACACGGCTCGGTTTGAAGAATCTACGTCGATTGCGGGAGGTTCCAACTGATTGATTGGAATAATGGACTTTCATTGGGCGGCCCTGCTATGTACCTACTAGCTATGTTATGTAGCTATGTTCACTTTTTGTTTGGTCATTGATATAACTTCCATACCAAGGTGCAGTATCATGGGTAAAGTGTGTGTTTTGTGTGGCAGGTGCCTCTAAGTGAGACGGAGTGTTCAGAGGTTGAACACAGGGTGACTGAGGGCCTCCTCCATCGGGGCCAGCACATGCACGGGGCCCTGCCCATCTCCTCCGGCCAGCGCTGGAACCTCATCGTCTGGATGAGAGCGTCACAGGAGCGCAACAAACTGTGTCCCATGTGCAACCGGAGGCCCGCACTGCTGGAGGCAGAGGGCTATGCTGACGGCTTCACCAAAGAGAGCAATGCACTACACAACACTTCATGTGTGTTGACGTGACATTTCCCCGCTGTGTGTGTGTGTATGTTTTTAAAGAGTGGGTCTTTGGCTCCCCCTTGTGGTAATAGCAATGCATGCTGGGACATCTGGCAGATTAATTTTATGTATGTTTGTCTATTATGTGATTGAGATGCATAAGCAGTTTGATTTTTGTAGAGTTAATCATGACACCACTTGGCCACTGTAGAAAGCCAGTACATGCAATTCATTCTAATGGCATAGTTTTACTATATTCCAAATTGGAATGATAAATATTTGTGATGATAAATATAAGTGAAGTGTAGTGTATGATAAATATGTAACTATAATTCAGTACGTCAGACATTCGGGCTAGAGTACTATTTTGTGACGCACGTTGTTAGGACTGCATTGTCCCAAATATTAGTCAGTAATATTATTTATAGACATTATGATTGTACATGATTCTGTGCCAGAGCAGATTTCAAGATAGCAACAAGGGCTACACAACTCTAACTGTATATCTTTCAATACAACTTTTGATAGCTGGATATCCTCTACTACTGAGTAATCATCAGTTACCTGTGCTCCGTTTCACCAAATGTAATTCAATGTCTTTGTAAACCTCTTTACCTTTTGTGAAAATTATGGGAGATAATATCTGATAAAAGTCAACACGAGTTGTCACGATGAACAAAGCAGGTAAAGTTAAAGGTGCACTGTGGATCTTTCCTCATGCCATCCATGGCAGGTAAGAAGATGGACATAAACAATCCAGGATTTTGAATATTTTAAGAAATCTGCTTTGCATTTGCCTTATGAGAGAGGAAATACATTGTTCCTCAGATGTCCAGGACACAGGTACTGCGTTCTGGTTATACACATAGAATGTAAACATGGCCTCTGTTAGTTTACAAGAAAACTACACAAGTCACTTTATATTGACGGTAATTGGCGATACACAGCCTGTTTATTTAGGTCACCTTTAGCTCCAACACCCTTCTATCAAGTCACCATTTTATCCCACAACTGTTTATCTGCTAGTGACTGTGGCTATAATGTGGTGTTTGACTGCTTCTGAAATAATGTGATAGATCAGTGGTCTGGATCAGGAAGATTTGGAAGTCCACACACATTTGTAAAGATGTCCATGTAACTGTTGGCATCACCAAGCTACAGCGTTCACAGTAATGCCATGGGCTGGGAGGGGGAAACAATCACTATGTTCAACACAGAACACAAGCCATGTCATTTGGAATAATGGAACTTTAATTACATTAGCTATATCTGTCAGTTTATGAATATCCATCAAGTGCACATTTATTTTCATTGTCATATACATGCAGTGTTGGTGGGATAATTATGTTCTCATTATTCTCTCTTTGAAAGCATAAACACAAATATAATTCTGTACGCTACATCTTGCATAATAAATGGTTCCTCTCATTAACATTAGAACATCAGGACTTTTTGGTTGTTTCTTTTTGATCCAGGTTAATGTGCCAATATGGAGTGTTGAACTGGAGGGGAACAGGGAAAGGAGAAATGGTTCTCTGGGATCAGAGGCATACTACAGCATATTAAAAACATCAAATATACAGAAACAAATATACAGTAGAAGGCTTTGGACAGGAGACTAAACGAAAAGTAAAGCAACGCCTGTAAAGCAAACTGTACACACGGGCTTAAAGGAATAGTTCAATTTTTTTAAATCATGGGCTTGTTGCCTCACTCCAGTTCACGACAAAGCAGTCGTGGATTAGATCCAAAGGACTGGAGCTCCTAATTATCTTAGCTACAATACTGGCAGACAAAGGGAAGTAGTAGCCTGCCTCCAAGCACAGTCAGAAGATAAACTTTACAGCATTACTGAACGGTGCAGTTTGCTTGTTGGGACTTGTTTATTGACAATGTTCTGTTGTGCTCTATATTTTTTTCACTTTATGTAATTTTAAAATTAATATACCGTTGACGGGAGGGGGGAGGGGGGGGGTCCTGCATGTCTTTTTGCCCCATTTTGTCTCTGACTCTCAATACTGTCTAATAAAGAGCAAAATGGCCCGCGGTCATTTGAGGATGCCCACTGCATGATTTTCTTCCAGTATAATTCCTATCTGACATATTGTGTGGCTCAAAGGAGCGTTTAGTGATGTTTCACCGTTTATCCTCTGACTGTCCACAGAGGAAGGCTGACACTTCCCATACCAGTATTTTAGATATGCTATTAAGCAGTAAGCAACTTTTACCCATTTCTTATTAAAAAATTGCACGCTCAGTTAAAGGAATAATTTCTGTTGCTTTGTCTTGAACCTGAGTGAGGCAACAAGCTACACAATTAAAAAAAATGAAATATTCCTTTGAATTGTTCTACATGAAGGTTAGTTTGGAGTTGGGGTGATTGCATTAAAAGTAAAATATCAATATATAGCTAGTATGTATAGAGATAAATATTTCATCAACATTGAATACTTTACCCTATACAGCACAAACATACTTCCTCTCTTATTATGCTTGTTTACACCATACAAGTAAACAAATAAATGTAGTATTTCATATATTATTCAATGCAAAATCTGTCAAAAAATGCACCAGTTTTAAAGAAGATGCATCGCAAGCTTAAACTTTTCCAACTGTATGTGGATCAGTCATATATCCTGGCTTTGGTCTGTGTCAGTGTGTTCACAGCCGTCAGCCACCTTGTACTGCTGCGTGGGGTCAGCACTGTCTGCATGGAGTAGAGCGCCCACACTTTTCAAGTTGTGCGTTGTTCCTGTCAACCAAGTGGAGTGTGGGGGCGTTTTATAACGTGGTCTCGCTGCTCATGTCGCGGGGCCGCTGGTGGTCCATGTCCGAGTCGTAGTCCGACTCCATCTCGATCTTGACCTGGGGCACGGGGCAGGCCATCCCTCGAGCCAGGGGCGCGGCAGGAGACGACGGGCACGAGATCTTCAGGTGGAGGGTGATGCTGGTGGAAGGGGGGCAAGCTCCAGTTACCAAACACACCCACAGCCAACAACACTGAGGGGCAGGCCGGGGGAAAAGATGGAGGAAGTTTGGGCCATGCGGCATCGTGAACGCTGCCAAACACTACAGCGGCTCAGTCAGTGCACAGCGAAGAGCAAGAGGCACTGAGGAGTGAAATGAGCTGCTGCAGTGGGCTGTCGTTGGCCACAATGCCTTATGGTTTCAGACTGGGAAAGGTTTCATACAGTACAATGAACATGGGATTCAGTTTGGTATGGCTTTCTGCAAACGTTCAGCGCAAAGAAAGACCATACTTCCGACCCATACCCAATAGTATTTAAACGTCACATAGTATGCAAATTTTAAGGTTCAAAATTGTAATTTTGTTTCTAGAAACTGTTTTTTCAATGATAGGAAAATGCAACCTAGAGTATATTTGGACCACATTTCTTAAATCAACAAATCAATGCTGTTCTACACGTTGTCTTACAATTGTTCAGCAATTGAACTACAGTCAGTTTTGTCTCGACTGAACGTGACTTCCAATTATTCGGTTTTCTGATTTAAATTCCCATTTGACAACAACAATGTCAAGTCCAAACCGTGTCTCTTTCAAAGCAATGCAGACATGATGTGCATATTTGAATTTTTTTTTAGATATCCCACAAATGATAAAAAAAATGAAAAAGACTTAATTAAAGTTTAGCATGTTTTAGC